>NC_045732.1:53160092-53314415 GCF_009834535.1 Camelus ferus
GTTCCTGGAGATGTCATTCTAAGTTAAGTAAGCCAGAAAGAGAAAGAAAAATACCATATAAGATCGCTCATATGAGGAATCTAAAAACAAAGCAAAACAAAACATAAATACAAAATAGAAACAGACTCATAGACATAGAATACAAACTTGTGTTTGCCAGGGGGTGGGGGGTGGGAAGGGACAGACTGGGATTTTAAAATGCAGAATAGATAAACAAGATTATACTGTATAGCACAGGGAAATATAAACAAGATCTTGTGGTAGCTCATAGCAAAAAAAAAATGTGAATGAATATATATGTGTTCATATATAACTGAAAAATTGTGCTCTACACTAGAATTTGACACAACATTGTAAAATGACTATTACTCAATAAAAGTTAAAAAAAAAAAACAAAAAGACATAGAGTGGGAGACTGAATAATAAAACAAGAACCTACAATATACGGCATACCAGAGATCCACTTTTCGAAGGACACACATTTATTGAAAGTGAGAGTATGGAAAAAAGATATTTCATGCAAATGGAAATGACAAGAAAGCAGGAGTAGCAATATTGATTTCAGATAAAATAGACTTTAAGACAAAGGCCATAAATAAAGGTAAAGAATGGCACTATATAATGATTAAAGGAGCAATACAAGATGAGGATATTATACTCATTAACATATATGCACCCAATGTAAGACTACCTAAATACATAAAGCAAATACTAACAGATATAAAGAGAGAAACTGATGAGAACACAATCATAGTAGGAGACTTTAACACTCCATTAACATCACTGGACAGATCTTCCAGACAGAAAATCAATAAGGCAACAGAGAAACTAAATGACACAAAAGAGCATTTGGACTTGGTTAATTTTTTTCAGGACATTACATTTCCAAAAATATAGAATATAAATTCTTTTCAAGTGTGTATGGAACATTCTCTAGGATAGATCATGTACACAGGCATAAAAGAATGTACTCATGTCCCAACAGGTGTACTGGAGCAGTAGGGAACCAAGAGAAATGTATGTATGCCTCTGAGGGTTTCTACTCAAAAAGTCAAGGGTTGAGACATATAAATCTTCATTAGTTGGTTTGAAGCACCCATAATTTGTACATTGCTTAGATTTCTGGTCCTCCCAGGAAAATGTGGTTTGCTTTTTGAAAAACAGCTAATATATATACAGATAGTAGGTATAATTCAGGATTGCCTGTGGTTTGGGGATGTTATGGAAACAAGGAATACTTTTTATTTTACTGTCTAAAGCCAAAAGATTAAAAAACAAACAAACAAAAACAGTGATTGTGTGACTGTCCTGCTGGATTCTATTCCACTACCCAAAACTCTAGTTGTCATAAAGTTTGCTAATCACTCCTAGACAATTAGGGAGGAAAACAAAGGTAATCATCTTGCCAGTGTAACAGCAAAGGCTAGAGTGTCAACCAATTCAGTTCTAGTGGCTTTGCCCATCATTCTGAATAAATTTGACCTACATTGACTCTCCAAGATTGCTTAAAGTAGGCCCAAGCATCAGTGGGGCAAAATTGGTATAACTGGCTTAAAAAGGGCTATATTTATGACCAGAAAAGAAATCTACTTTACCTGCGTCAAAATTCCCCTAAGCCAGCACAGCTTAGTACCAAGAGAGATGTTTTAGGGCTTGATTTCTCTCAAGAGTAAAGTAAGTAAATATGAGTGAGCATCAGGCTTCTCCAGCTATGCAGGGCACTCTCAAGTTATCCACTGTTTTTTATTTCCCCATCTGAAATAGGGAGATGCATGAGCTACATGACTAGATTTGGGGAGCAGCTGGGAGAAGAACAGCCAGGACTCTCAGTCAGCATCAAAATGACACAAGTTCTGAGAAACTATGAAGTGGATAGCACCAAAAATCTTGCCTATGAACTACTGGAGATGCCTTGCCTGCAATTTCCCCAACTGATCCATGGGAATCCTCAGTGATCTTCACATCTTCACTATGTGGCCAGCTCTATGTGTGCACCTCCAAGGGTGGTGAAAGTCAGGCTTTGCAGACAGCTAGTGAGAATACACAGAGAAGTGGCCCAATTCTGCAGAACTGGGAGAAAGCACTTACACTTGAGTATCCATCATTGCCCTTGGAAAAGCAAAGGGAATACTGTCCACTCTTGTCCTGGTTTGCAGAATCAAGAGAAAATACAAACTTATGAATCCCTACCTCCAAACAGGAAACAGGAATTATGGAATAGGTGTGTTCATAGAAAACTTGAGAAAGCCTCAGAATTTTAACAGGACTGATGGAAGTTATTGCTCTCTAGAGGCAAGTCAGTAAAGAATGGAGCAGGTGACTGCTTCTTTAAATGCAAATACACCAATGTAAGACTTCAAGGAATGTGAAAAATCAAAGAAACATGTTACCATAAAAGGAGCACAATTATATTCCTGTGACATAACCCAAAGAAATGGAGATCTGTGATGTAACCAAAAAAATTTCAAAACAACTCTTCTAAGAAAGCTCAATGAGCTACAGGAAAACATAGAAAAACAATTGAATGCAATCCAGAAAATGATATACAAACAAAATGAGAAGCTTAACAGAGAACTAAAAATCATAAAAAGAACCAAAAAGAAATTTTGGAGCTGAAGAATACAATGAGTGAAATGAAAAATGCAAAAGAGAGCATCAAAAGTAGACTTAATTAAAAAGAAAAAAAAGAATCCATGAATTAGAGGATATGTCATATGAAATTATCCAGTCAGCGTATTGCCAGGCCTTCTCCAGATTCTTGGACAGCAATACTATAGAAATAAACATTGCTTCCACAAGATTCTTAGGCAAGTAATACATTTTATTTAAAGGATAGCTTGTGGACAAAGGAGAAAGCAAAAGGGTGCCAAATCCCAGAGAACTTTCAGGGAATGAGTTTTAAAGATAGTGTGAGGGAGGCAACCATAGGGTGCCTGATGAGCTTGTGCTCAATTATCGGATTGGTTGGCATCAAAGTGAACTTTTGAGGCTCATCAACCTTTTGGTTTCAACCATTCTGGAGTCTATGTGCTTGTAGTCAGCAGTTTTCATCTGATGTGGGTGTCCTTCCTAAAAAACAAAAACAAAAACAATCAAACAAAAACTTAGGAATGTGTGTCAGGCCTTTTTCTATATCTTTCAGGAAACTGGGAGTTTGGTGAATCTACTATGTGATGCATTTACAGTCCTTTTTTTTTTTTTTTTTTTTGTACTTTGGAAACTATGTACATATACCAGTGGAACAGAGATAATATTTTACTCCCATACTTCTCTGGTTATTGTTTCAAAGACCCAAACCTTCAGGCATTTTGTTTTACTGGTCTTGTTAGGCCTATTTCCTCAAGGCCATTCCCTGGTCCTTTTGAAAGATGGCTACATTCCTGTCTTCCTGTTTCAAAAAGAGGAAAAAGAGAGAAGAAAGCCTTTGTAAACTGTGGAATACTATTAAGGGAAACAATTTATACATCATTGGAGTTTCAAAAGGAGAAGAGACAGAAAAGGAGCAGAAAGCTTACTAAAAGAAATGATGGCTTGAGAACATTACAAGTCTGAGGGAAGATACAATCATCCAAGTTCATGAATGAAGCTCATATGTTCCCTAAAACTTTTAACTCAAAAAGGTATTCTCCAAGACATATTACAATAAAACTATATAAAGTCAAAAATGAAGAGAGAATTTTAAAAGCAGCAAGAGGAAAAAAAGTGTCTATATATATAAGAGGACTCCCATAAGGCTGTTAGTGGATTTCTCAGCAGAAACTTTGTAGGCCAGGAGAGAGTAGAATGATATATTCAAAGTGCTAAAAAAAAAAAAAACCCAAAAACTGCTAACCAAGTATACTTTACCTGGCAAAGTTGTCCATCAGAAATGAGGGAGAAATAAAGACTTTCCCAAACTAAAGCTGAGGAAGTTTATCACTATTAGAACTGTCTTATAAGAAATGCTGAGGAGTTCTTTAAGCTGAAATGAAAGGATGGCAATTAGTAACATGAAAACATATGTTAATATCAAACACACTGTAAGGGTTCAGTCAAATTCAGAAATTTTAATATTGTAATAATGTAGTATGTTAATCTATTTCACTCTGGTATAAAGATTAAAGGACTAAGGTATTACAAATAACTATAGCTACAATAATTTTTAATGGATATACAATATAATAACAGGTAAATTGTGGCACCAAAAACATAAAATACATGAGGGAGGAGTAAAAGGGTAAACTTTTTTTTTATGTGATTGAGGTTATGTTGTTATGAGCTAAAAATCAACTATTATACCAATAGGAAGTTTTATGTAAACCTTATGGTAACCACAAAACAAAATCTACAGTAGAAAAAAACAAGAATGATTTCAAACTTTAATTTTTCTGACATTCAACAGTGAATAGTTTCCTTTTCTTCAGTGTGTAGTAGGAAACTGAATGATGGAGAAATTCTTGTGAAAATATGCCCACAACTATATGGCTATATCATTTCAACTGATCTTACTATATATATATGAGCTCCCTATATCCCACCATGAATAATGACTGAGACCCCTGACAGGATTATTTGGTTTGCTTGTTTACATGATTTTTTTTCATAAATAATCCAGTTTGATTGTTTACATTGGTCAAATGAAACTGAATTCACTTCATTTTGTAACTGTGTACTTATAGATGCAATTAGTAATGCGGAAAGGTAAAGCAATTAAATAACAAAGGCCTTTTGTTAATGAAATATTTGCTATAACTGAAATATTTTGTCATAAGTAAAAAAATCAATACTTCTCTTCAACAGGAAGATAGACATTTGTTTTGAGAGTTGATGTGACATAAAGCATATAATTGAAAGTTGTGTCATGTAGCACTTTACCAACCAGAAAACTTGAAAAATAAATATTTCTTACATCTGCCAGACAAATTTTTAGTTTACTAACCCAGGCTAATAATAGAGATAAAGAGAATCAGTGTCAAAAGTGTACAGTACCTATGTAAATAGTTTTGGATAGTAATGTTAATTTTTATAAGAGCCTAAATGCGCATTTTTTCACTTTTACATGGTAGTCAATGGCTTGTCAATGGCTTATCAATTATTTATAATCCTTTATATATATGCTGAAGGGTAGTTCATTCTTTACCTGTGGAACTTCAGTACCTTTGCTATAAACACTAAATGATTTATTTTCAGAAACTCATTTCTGACATAATTTTTTCCATGGAGCCTGTATGAATACTTGGGCACTTTTAGATTTAGGAAATGTTTTAATAAAAAAAAGAAAAAAATAGTGTAACAATTACATATGTACCCTCCTTTACTTTGGTTACTCAATCCTCTTTCTAATCTCTATCAGCCCTACTTACTCAGAGTAGTATCATATACATGAGGTTATGTCATTAAGGCATTGCTTAAGCTAAAAATAATATTAAAAAGTTTGAAAATAACATTTACTCAAAATTATTTTTTAATTTCTTTTACATTTTTACATTGAGACAAATATTTTGGTATGCAATCTTGGAGAGTAACGTGTATTTGAAAACATATACTTTATCAAGAAACATATAGCAATTGGCATATAATAGGAAATGTGTGCATATTTATATGTGTGCATGTGTATGTGTGTTTATATACCTATATATCTATATAGATAGATAGATAGATTTATATATACCCCACAAGAGTAGTTTAATTAAATTTAATAAGAATTTCAAGTTGAATTCATATAAAGTTAAATATAAATGATGGAATTCCAGATGTACTCTCCTACAACTATTACTTTTTTACTTTGGGCTACAGACTGAGAGATGAAAATCCAGCCTTAGCCCCTAGACTGTAGAGATAAAAATAAGAGGCAGAAAGGGAGTAGAGAAAGAGATCATGATACATTTACCAATGTCCTTCATATAAATTATTTACCACTACCTCAACTAGAGATTATGCTTTTATAAGTGTGTGTGGAGATGAAGGTGGTTACTTCTTTGTTTCTCCCCAAATTGCCTAGCACAATGCTGGACACTCACAGGGTCCTCAGTAAAGACTTGGTTGATTTTCTGCCTGTCTGCCACTGACACAAAGCACATTAGAAACATATTTCTACATAGAATAACCAGACAGCCAATATCTGTCCTAAGTGGAGCCATGCAGCAGAACAAGGTTACAGCAAGCTATTAGTACACAGAGAGGAGCAGTAAAGGTGGTTGCAAATGCCTGGGAATGCCTGAGTAATATGCCAATAGTTAGTCTGTGAGAGAAAAGTGAGTCAGTAGATTCAAGGCAGATCAGGGTCAAAGGCTAAGTCAACACAGAAGGAAAGATTAAGTCTGAGCAGAAATAAATACCAGAATCAGAGACTGGCAGGGTACATGCAGTACAGGAATGAGGGCAATGTGCAACCGGGTGTGACAAATCACAGGACAGGAGATTAATAGTGCAGTTCTTTTTAAAAGCTTGAAGGGCTGTGTATAAAATATAAAACTCCTTTCTTCCAAAAAAAATCACTGTAAATATTCTTCAGATGTTAAGTGGTAACTTCTTTCCATGAGGGCAGGGATTTTGGTCTGATTCATTGATGAATTCCCATAGCACATTACAGTGTCTGAAACATCATAGGTATATAATAAATACTGACCAAATGAATGAATGCAGGAACATCTGCAGTGAATCCTCTGAGGGCTGATGCGTCAATAAGATGCAAGCGTTTTTTTCTTGCATTCATTCAATCAACTAAATAAGTACCAAAAATAATGAATTTCTAACACATTTGAAACCATGAGGAATACAAATATGTACAAACTATGTAATTCCTATCTTCAAGGAGTTTTCAATATCATAGGAATATTAAGATTTACATTAAAGATATAATAAATGTGAAAATGGTGAGAGGTATAAACGAAATGAATTGGAAATGCAGAAATGTGATTAACTCTGGCAGCACATTAAAGAGAATTATGTGTCTAAGGGTGACATCTGAGTTGAATACTGAAGGACAGGGATGCTTGATGACAATAAAGATAGGAAAAGGACAACCTAATTAGAAAGAAGGATCATCATCAAATCAAAGTAATGGGAAAGTACATGTTTGAGAAACAGCTAATCATCTAGTTTACTTGGGAATATGACACTTATTGGGAAGGGAATAGTGGGAGAAGAAGGAAAGGCAGAATGGGTAATTATTAGGGGGATCATTAAGCACCAGGCTAATGAGTATTAAATTCTACTATGGAATAGTTGAAGACTTTGGGCAAGGGAAGACATAAGCTAGAGCTCTTCTTTAGAAAAATTAATCTGATTCTATAGGGTGAATTGGTGAAAGGAGCTAGTAGAAGATAGTGTCATGTAGAAAACAATTACAATAGCCAAGAACAAACAAACATCCAAAATAGTGAGAATGGGGAGTGACAGCAACATGGTGGCATAAGAAATTCTCCCTTTTATCTCCCTCTTTAATCAATTAATTAAACATCCATACATGAAAAAGAACACCTTTGTAGGAGATCCAGACTTCACACATTTCTTTAAGGGACTCATGAAGAATCTTTCTCACAAGTGTGCCAGTAGGAGGTAGAAAAATTCCTATATGGGCTATGGAACCAGAGGAACCAATGAGACTGCCTGTACCACTCTTGCCACTGTTGGGTAAGAAGAGGATGATTGCTGAATCAGACAGGTACTTGCCCATAAGAAAGAGCTTGCAGAAGTCTAGTCCTCATGAAGGAGAATTCACCACACCACTGGATAAAAACAGAAAAAAAAAAAAAGAAGATACAAGTTTGGTCACAGAGGAGGTAATAAGAGAAATTTTCCAGGTGCTGCCTCACCTCCAAGAAGGCACAGATCCAGACTGATTTATCAGGTGGAGACACCTCTCCTTCAGGGAGAGAGGAGGGCAGTGAAAGAGGACCTGTTTACCTCATCTAAGTGAGCAGCAGTTGGAAAAACCCATTTTTCTTCACCAGCACCCATAGTACTAAGGTGAGAGCTCCCTCACTGTGGGGAGGGGGATAATTGAGGAAAGGCAGGTAAGAAATTAAAATAGTCTTGAATAGATTGCACTCTACAGAAAATCCACCCACATGCCTCTGGGAGTCCCACCCATGGCGGCTCCCCTACCATGTCCTTTGGTGCACAAAATACACCAAGTGCTACACCCAAACTTCCACTCAGCTGTTGATTCCTGGTGCACATCCCAAGTGTACCATGAGAGTGAGCTACAACAAACAAGAAGTATGCTCAGAAAATAGGCCACAGTTGATTAGCAAGGTAGAAATCACACACTTGTGCTACAGCACCACATTCTAGAATAAAAAAGAAAGATTTCTAATTGCCACACTGCTAAATTGTAAGAAACAAAGAGAACAGAAAGCTTAGTTAAACTAGTATCTGCTACTTCAAACGTGAAAACAAAAGTGGATAGCTACAAACAAAATAAAAAATCAAGGAGATATAGTATCACAAAAATAAAATGGAAATTTTCCACAACTGAACTCAAAGGCATGAAATATTGCAATCAAACTGATCAAAAATTCAAAGTAAATATTATATTAATCTGTTATGGCTATTTTGATAGGGAATGCATTAAATCGGTAGAGTTCTTTGGGCAGTATGGACATAATAAAAATAAGAATTCTTCCAATTCCAGAACACAGGATAATTTTCCATTTCTTTGTATCATTTTCAAATTCCTTCATCAATGTTTTATAGTTTCCAGAGTATAGGTTTTTGCCTCTTTTGTTAAGTTTATTCCCAGGCATTTTATTTTTTTTGACGTGATTGTAAATGGGATCATTTCCTTTTTTATTTTTCACTTTAAATATCTTACATTTTTATTGTCAATTATACCTCAATAAAGCTGGAAAAATACAAATTATTTTTTAAATATATTTAAATAATCTTTAAAGTGGTTTAGGACTATGTTTATATTGCAAAACTTTAAAACAAAATTTATCAGTAAACCACAAACATAGTTGCACTGAGGGCAGAAGGAAAAAATTGATTGGAGAGGAGTACTGGAAAAGTTTTTTAGGGGGTTAATAGTGTCTTTATTTGGCTCTATATGATGTTTATATAGTTACTCACATCATTCATTAAGTGACAGATATGTGTTTTATGTTCTTTTCTGGAAATGTATTTCATGAGTTAAAAGAGAGAGAGAGAGAATCACAAGCTCCCATCAGATGCATCTGTGCACACAATCTGTTCTCTCTCTGTTTCTCCACAGGAGATGTACTTGCTCCTGGAATGTCAAACTCTCACATCCAGTACATCAGTACAGCAACCCACCCTTCTCCTGCATCGCTATGTTCACTTCTCTATTGGACCTGGAATTTCCCATCTCCCTCAGCTGCTGCCCCATCTCTCTTTTACTTTATTTTATTTTATCTTTTATTTTTATTGAGTTATAGTCAGTTTACAATGCTGTGTCAATTTCTGGTGTACAGCACAAATCTTCAGTAATACATGAATATACATACATTTATTTTCATATTCTTTTTCACCATGAGCTCCTAAAAGATATTGAATATAGTTCCCTGTGCTATACAGTATAAACTACTTTATTTATTTTATATATACCTGTCAGTATCTACAAATCTCAAACTCCCAGTCTGTCACTTCCCACCCCCTTCCCACCTGGCAACCACAAGTCTGTATTCTATGTCTGTGAGTCTGTTTCTGTTTTGTATATAAGTTCATTTGTCTTATTATTATTTTTTTTTGGATTATACATATGAGTGATATCATATGGCATTTATATTTCTCTTTCTGGCTTATTTTATTTAGAATGACATTCTACAGGGTCAACCATGTTGCAGCACATGGTGTTATATTGTCATTTTTATGGCTGAATAGTATTCCATTGTATAAATATCCCACAACTTCTTATCCAGTCATCTGTTGATGGACATTTAGGCTGTTTCCATGTCTTGGCTATTGTAAATAGTGCTGCTATGAACATTGGGGTGCAGGTGTATTTTAGAAATAGGGTTCCTTTTGCATATATGCCCAGGAATAGGATTGCTGGGTCATATGGTAAGTCTATTTTTAGTCTTCTGAGGAATAACCATACTGTTAACCACAATGGCTGCATCAAACTGCATTCCCACCAACAGTGTAGGAGGGTTCCCTTTTCTCCACAGCCTCTCCAGCATTTATCATTCATGGACTTTTGAATGATGGCCATTCTGACTGGTGTGAGGTGATACCTCACTGTAGTTTTGAACTGCACTTCTCAGATAATTAGTGATAATGAACATTTTTTCATGTGCCTATTGATCATTTGTATGTCTTCCTTGGAGAATTGCTTGTTTAGGTCTTCTGCCCACTTTTGGATTGTGTTGTTTGTTTTTTTCTTATTAAGACATATGAGCTGCTTACATATTCTGGAGATCAAGCTTTGTCAGCTGCACTTTTTCAAAAATTTTCTTCCATTCCATAGGTCGTCATTTTGTTTTACTTATAGGTTCCTTTGCTGTGCAGAAGCTATTAAGTTTCATTAGGTCCCATTTGTTTATTCTTGCTTTTATTTCTATTGCTTGGGTAGACGGCCCTAGGAGAACATTTTTGAGATGCATGTCACATTATGTTTTGCCTATGTTTTCTTCTAGGAGGTTTATTGTATCTTGTCTTATGCTTAAGTCTTTGATCCATTTTGAGTTTATTTTTGTGTATGGTGTAAGGAAGTGTTCTAGCTTCATTGCTTTACATGCTACTGTCCAGTTTTCCCAATACCATTTGCTGAAGAGACTGTCTTTATTCCATTGTATATTCTTGCCTCCTTTGTCGAAGGCTGACTGTAGGTCTGTAGGTTTATTTCTGGGCTCTCTATTCTGTTCCATTGACTCATATGTCTGTTTTTATGCCAATACCATGCCTTTTTGATTACTGTAGCTCTGTAGTATTGTAGATTCTTGCCTACTTTGTCAAAGATGAGTTGACCAAAAGTTTGTGGGTTCATTTCTGGGCTCTCTATTCTGTTCCATTGGTCTATATGTCTGTTTATGTACCAATACCATGCTGTCTTGATGACTGAAGTTCTATAGTATTGTCTGAAGTCTGGGAGAGTTATACCTCCAGCCTCTCTCTTTCTCTTCAGTAATGCTTTAGCAACTCTGGGTCTTTTGTGGTTCCATATACATTTTATTATGATTTGTTCTAGTTCTGTGAAATATGTCCTGGGTCATTTGATAGAGATTGCATTAAATCTGTAGATTGCCTTGAGCAGTGTGACCATTTTAACAATATTGATTCTTCCAATCCAAGAGCATGGGATATCTTTCTATTTTTAAAGTCTTCTTTAATTTCATTCATCAGTGTTTTATAGTTCTCCATGTATAAGACTTTCACCTCCTTGGTAAGATTTATTCCTAGGTATTTTAATACTCTGGGTGCTATTTTAAAGGGGATTGTTTCTTTACTTTCTTTTTCTGTTGATTAGTCATAAGTGTAAAGAAATGCAACTGATTTTTGTTCCTTAATCTTGTAACCTGCTACCTTGCTGAATTCTTCAATTAGTTCTAGCAGTTTTTGTGTTGGCCTTTTAGTGTTTTCTATATATTATATCATGTCATCTGCATATAGTGACACTTTTACCTCTTCTTTTTCTCTCTCTTGCTTACTTGCTGTGGCTAGGACTTCCAAGACTATGTCCAGTAGGAGTGGTGATAGTGAGCAGCCTTGTCTTGTCCCAGATTTTAGTGGGAAGCATTTGAGTTCTTCACCATTGAGTACTATGCTGGCTGTAGGTTTGTCATATATAGCTTTTGTTATGTTGAGATATGTTCCCTCTATGCCCACGTTGGTGAGAGATTTTAATCATAAATGGGTTTTGAATTTTATCAAATGCTTTTTCAGCATCTATTGAGATGATCATGTGGTTTTTGTCCTTTCTCTTGTTGATGTGATGTATCACACTGATTGACTTGCATATGTTAAACAAGCCTTGTGTCCCTGGGATGAACCCCACTTGAAAATGATGTATAATCCTTTTTATGTGCTGTTGGATTCTATTTGGTAATATATTGGTGAGGATTTTTACTTCTATGTTCATCAGTGATATTGGTCTGTAATTCTCTTTTTTGGTATTGTCTTTGCCTGGTTTTGGTATCAGGGTGATGGTGGCTTCATAGAATGTGTTTGGGAGTATTCCTGCTTTTTCAGTCTTCTGAAAGAATTTGAGAAGGACTAGTATGAGTTGTTTTTTGTATGTTTGGTAGAATTCCCTGGTGAAGTCAACAGGTGTTGGACTTTTATTTGTTGGGAGTTTTGTTTTTTTTTTTTTTTTTTTTTTTTTTTTTTTTTTTTTTTTTGCTAATTCAATTTCATTTCTAGTGATCTGTTTGTTCAAGTGGTGAGTTTCTTTTGATTCAGTCTTGGTGGACTGTATGTTTCCAGAAACTTTCCATCTCTTCTAGGTTATCCATTTTGCTTCTGTATAGTTTTTCATAATATTCTCATATGATATTCTGTATTTCTATGTTATTTGTTGTAATTTCTTCATTTTCCTTTCTTATTTTGCTTATTTGTGCTCTCTCATTTTTTTTCTTTGTGAGTTTGGCCAGAGGTTTGTCAATTTTACTTACTTTTTCAAAAAAAAAAAAGATTTTGGTTTGATTGCATTTTCTATTTTTTCTAATCTCTGTTTTATTTATTTCCTCCCTGATCTTTATTATTTCCTTGCTTCTGCTGTCATTTGCGGTTTTTTGCTCTTCTTTTTCTTATTCATTTAGCTGGTGAGGTAGATTGTTTAATTGAGATTTTTTCTACTTTTTTGAGGAAGGCATGTATAGCTATAAACTTTCTGAGCACTTCCTTTGCTGCATCCAATAAATATTTTATGGTTGTGTTTTCCTTTTCATTTGTCTCAAGATATTTTTTAATTTTAACTTTGATTTCATCATTGAACCATTGATGTTTTAATAGGATGCTGTTTAATCTCCATGCTTTCCTTTGTTTTCTCCTGAGTTTCCCTGTAGTTGATTTCTAGTTTCATGGCATTGTGGTCAGTAAAGATGCTTGAGATAATTTCTATCCTCTTAAATTTGTTGAGGCTTATTTTGTTCCCAAGTACATGATCAATCCTAGAAAATGTTCCATGTGCACTTGAAATGAATGTATATCCTATTTTGGGGGGTGTAATGCTCTGAAGATATCCACCTAATCAATTTTTCTATTGTATCATTTAATTTCTCTGTTGCCTTGTTTATTTTCTGTCTGGAAGGTCTGTCTACTGATGTTAATGTGGTGCTAAAATTTTTGACAGTGTTTGTATGCCCATCAATTTCCCCCTTTATCTCTGTTAGTAATTGTTCTATGTACTAAGGTGCGCCTATATTGGGTACATATATATTAATGCATGTAATATCTTCATCTTGTATTACTCCTTCAATCGTAAAATGTCCTTTATCTTTCTTTATGGCCTTTGTTTTAAAATTTATTTTGTCTGAAATCAGTACTGCTACACATGCTATTTTGGCTTTTCCATTTTCCTGGAGTACCCTTTCCATCCTTTCACTCTCAATTTATATGTGTCCTTCTCCCTAAAGTGGGTCTCTTGTATGCAGCATATTGAAGGTTCTTGCTTTATTATCCAGTCTGCCACTCTATGTCTTTTGACTGGAGAATTTAGTCCATTAACATTATAGTAATTAATGATAGATGTGTGTTTATTGCCATTTTGAGCTTATTTTTGCAGTTGATTTGGTATTTCCTCTTTGTTCCTTTCTTATTCCTTTTGTGGTTTTTAAATTTTCCTTTGTATTATCTTGGATTTTATTTAGTTTTTGTGACTCACTTGTAACTTTTGGCTTGTGGTTACCCTTTTTTGTAAGTCTATTAACCCATTACTAAAACTGCCTGTATTAAGAACATAGTAATATAATCTCAAACCCATCCTACTGAGAACAAAAATATTTAAAAAGAAAGAAACAAAATACTCTATATTTTCTTGTTTCCCTCTACCACTTTTAATGATTTAGATGTCTTCTTTTACAATTTCATGTTTATTCCATTTGTAATTCATGATAGTTATCACCTTTCCCATTATGAGTTTCTCATTTCTGTAACATCCAGCTTCTTTTCTATTTAGATTAGACCATTCATTACTTCTTTTAGCATGGGTTTAGTGTTGCTAAAGTCTTCTAGTGTTTGTTTGTCTGTGAAATTCTTTATCTCTCCTTCTAAAGGATAATCTTGCTGGATAAAGTATCCTAGGCTGCATCTTTTTTTCATCCATGACTTTGAATACATCTTGCCACTCCCCTCTAGCCTGTAGTGTTTGTGTGGAGAAATCAGCTGATACCTAATGAGAGTTCCCTTGTAACTCAATCCTTGCTTTTCTCTTTCTGTCTTTAGGATCATTTCTTTATCCTTGACTCTGGCCATCTTGATTATGATATGTCTTGGTGTGGGTCTATTTGGGTTCTTCCTGTTTGGGACTCTCTGAACCTCCTGTACTTGGATATCTGATTCCTTCTTTAGGTTTGAGAAGTTTTCAGTCATGATTTCTTCAAATACCTTTTCAGTCCCCTTTGTTCTTTCTTCCCATCTGTAACCCCCATTATGAGTAGATTGGATACTTTGTATTTTCCCTTTGGTCCCTTATATTGCTTTCATTGGGTTTTGTTTTTCTCTCAGCTGTTCTGATTGGGTGCTTTCTGTTCTCCTGTCTTTTCAGTCACTTATTCATTCCTGCATTATGTAGTCTGCTTTATTCAACCTTTAGATCAATTGTCATTTCCGCCAATGAGTTTACCATTCTACTTGGCGTTTCTTTATAGCTTCAATATCATTATTTATTTATTTATTTATTTTATTGAACTATAGTTGATTTACAATGATGTATTAGTTTCAGGTGTACAGTAAAGTGATTCAGTCATACATTATGTTCTTTTCCAGATTGTTTTCATTATAGTTTTATTTTTTAAATTTTTTTCAACAACAATATAACATTTTTAATTGATTCATAATCATTTTACGATGTTGTATCAAATTCCAGTGTAGAGCACAATTTTTCAGTTATACATGAACATATATATATTCATTGTCACATTTTTTTCTCTGTGAGCTACTGTAAGATCTTGTGTATATTTACCTGTGCTGAACAGTAGAATCTTGTTTATCTATTCTACAATTCTGAAATCCCATCTATCCCTTCCCACCCTCCACCCCCTTGGCAATCAGAAGTTTGTATTCTTTATCTATGAGTCTGTTTCTGTTTGGTATTTATGCTTTGTTTGTGTTTTTTTTTTTTTTAAGATTCCACATATAAGCAATCTCATATGGTATTTTTCTTTCTCTTTCTGGCTTACTTCACTTTGAATGACATTCTCCAGGAGCATCCATGTTGCTGCAAATGGCGTTATGTTGTGGGTTTTTATGGCTGAGTAGTATTCCATTGTATAAATTTACCACAACTTCTTTATCCAGTCATCCATTGATGGACATTTAGGCTGTCTCCATGTCTTGGCTATTGTAAATAATGCCGCTATGAACACTGGGGTGCAGGTGTCATCCTGAAGTAGGGTTCCTTCTGGATATATGCCCAGGAGCAGTATTACTGGGTCATATGGTAAGTCTATTCCTAGTCTTTTGAGGAATCTCCATACTGTTTTCCACAGTGGCTGCACCAAACTGCATTCCCACCAGTAGTGTAGGAGGGTTCCCCTTTCTCCACAGCTTCTCCAGCATTGGTCATTTGTGGATTTTTGAATGACGGCCATTCTGACTGGTGTGAGGTGACACCTCATTGTAGCTTTGATTTGCATTTCTCTGATAATTGGTGATATTGAGCTTTTTTTCATGTGCCTATTGATCATTTGTATGTCTTCCTTGGAGAATTGCTTGCTTAGGTCTTTCGCCCATTTTTGGATTGGGTTGTTTGTTTGTTTCTTATTAAGTCATATGAGCTGTTTATATATTCTGGAGATCAAGCCTTTGTCGGTTTCATTTGCAAAAATTTTCTCCATTCCATAGGTTGTGTTTTTGTTTTACTTATGGTTTCCTTTGCTGTGCAGAAGCTTGTAAGTTTCATTAGGTCCCATTTGTTTATTCTTGCTTTTATTTCTATTGCTTGAGTAGACTCTTGTAGGAGAACATTTTTGAGATGTATGTCAGATAACGTTTTGCCTCTATTTTCTTCTAGGAGGTTTATTGCATTTTATCTTATGTTTAATTCTTTGATCCATTTTGAGTTGATTTTTGTGTATGGTGTAAGGGAGTGTTATAGCTTCATTGATCTACATGCTGCTGTCCAGTTTTCCCAACACCATTTGCTGAAGAGACTGTCTTTATTCCATTGTATATTCTTGCCTCCTTTGTCGAAGATGAGTTGACCAATAGTTTGTGGGTTCATTTCTGGGCTCTTTATTCTGTTCCATTGGTCTATATGTCTGTTTTTGTACCAATATCCTGCTGCCTTGCTGACTGTAGCTCTATAGTGTTGTGTGAAGTCTGGGAGAGTTATTCCTCCAGGCTCTTTCTTTCTCTTCAGTAATGCTTTGGCAATTCTAGGTCTTTGATGGTTCCATATACATTTTATTATGATTTGTTCTAGTTCTGTGAAATATGTCCTGGGTCATTTGATAG
Source organism: Camelus ferus (assembly GCF_009834535.1). Taxonomy (NCBI): domain Eukaryota; kingdom Metazoa; phylum Chordata; class Mammalia; order Artiodactyla; family Camelidae; genus Camelus; species Camelus ferus. The sequence continues at coordinate 53,176,650 of NC_045732.1, forward strand.
AGATTGTATTCAATCTGTAGATTGCCTTGGGCAGTGTGACCATTTTAACAAATTTGACTCTTCCAATCCAAGTGCATGTGATATCTTCAATTTCATTTTTGACAAATTTTATATCTCTAAACACTATCTGTTTTAGTTCCTTCAGTACTTTGATCACTCTTTTTTTGAAATCTTGATCTACTGGGCCATCAATGTCTATTTCATTGATCATTCTTTCAGTGGATTTCTCTTGCTCTTTTAATTGGGAGTGGTTCCTCTGCTTCTTCATCTTGCTCATATCTGAATGGCACTGTGGCTTCTGTAGCATTATTTACCTATTGTGGTTTTAAGTAATTTATTTATTTATCTATCTAAAACCTATGCAGGAATAAAACTTAAAAAAATAAAATTTTAAAAGAAGGGAGAAAAACAGGTTTGAAAACAGTGTATAATCAATGCAAGTTCAATCAGAATAACCATTGAGTTGAGACATCTTTTAAAATGCTTTATAATAAAGGATAAAAGGACAAACATATTGGAAACCTGTGTATAATCAATAACAGGAGATCAAAATGAAGAGAAATAAAAATGAAATGAGGTGGATTTTTTAAAATAACAATAACAAAAATATTTAAATAGAAAAATTTAGAAGGGATTAAAACTGGAGAGAAGTACAATTGTTTAAAATGTAAAAATGTAATACAAAATAGAACAGATTGAAAAAAAAAAGATGTGTTCTCATGCAGACTGTGAGGTCTTAATGATTTTATCAAGAGTTCTTTCTGTCTTCACCCTGTTTCACGAACTCAGCTTGATGCTTCCAGATGCCCTCCATTGGCATCACTGTTCTGTGCTGCTCCTAGTGCCTGTCAGCAAGCAGATCATGGCCCCTCCCAACACTTTAGTTAGGTTCTGTGTTCTTACATGGAGGGTGGGCAGGCCACTCCCCCTCCTGAGGCTGCCATCGGATGCTGTAGCTTGCACATGTTATGCAGGCAGGTCATGCCCCTCCCAACAGCCCAGTAGGTGGCAGGTCACTCTCACTTTGATGCTGTGGTCAGATGCTGTTCTCATGAGGTGTGCTCCTTCTGGGAAGGTGGGTGGCCACCCGCCCTCTCCCAGTGCTGGTTGCTCATCTGCTTTGTGCAGCTGCCCACTCCACCTTGGGTCTGTGGTCTGTAAGTGGGCTCAGGGAAGACATTGGAACAGCCCTGCTTCTGCTCCATTCCAAAATTCACCTCCTTGTTTGTCTTGGAGGCACGAGTTCTCAGAGCTACCAGGGAAGAATGATCCTATCTGCCTAGGGTTGTAAACAAGTCTCCGTCTGGCCTTTGAGGCTGTTAAGCCTTTAGGTAAGGATTCAGGTTTTGACCACACCCCCACCTGGGTGCTAAGCATTGGAGGATATGGCAGCTTTGGCTGAGCCCCACCTCTCTTCCCCCTAAACTCTTCAGTGTGTTTTTGGAGAAGGGGGTATGGCACCTTTCCCCCCAGGGCACATCAGTCATGTTGTTTTATGGAGGGCCCAGGCTGTTTTGCCCTGCGTACTCACTCATCCATGGAGCACAGCACCCTGTAGTTCCCCGGGGTTGCCTCTGTGCAGCCTGCCCCAGTCCTCCGCCTGGCCCAGGCAGCCTGTCCCATCCCCCACCTGCCACTTTGCCTCTAGGGCTGGGAATTGTGGAGACCCTCTGTGCCTGTTTTAACTTAGTTCTGTCAGTCAAGGGGTGCTCCATATAGATCCCAGCCTCAGAGGTTCCCTCTCTGTCCCACTGACCTCTCCATTGGAGAGGGGGAGACCCAGCAAACTAGTGCTATTCACCCTTTGCTGCTCCCTCCCTGTGGTATTGGTCCTGCACTATTTTGCTTTTTCTTCTTTATTTTTTCCTTTTCTCTTACCAGGTTCATGGTGTCTTTGTCTTTTGAAGAGCATGATGTTCTGTCGGAGTTCAGCAGGTGCTCTGGTTGGCTGGGTGGGTCTGTGTATGGGAGTTTTGGTATAGTTGTGGGAGATGGTGAGCTATGAGTGTCCCTCCACTCTGCCATCTTGACTGATCCCACCAAGTGTCTTTTCTGAACAACAATGATTTCAAACTAGGATTAAATAAATTTAAACAAGGAAGTGAAAGATATGTACAATGCAAACTACAAGACCATGTTAAAATAAATTGAAGACAAACTATTGAAAAGACATCTTGTGTTCATGGATTGAAAGAATTAATATATAATATATACATATATATTCTAGTATTTTCCCATTTACTCATTTTGATTACTAATTTGAATTAAATCATATTTTAAAAGAAATTATTTATTTATCTATTAAGCCCAGCAGAAAATAATCTTGTCTCATCTTTTTCTTATTATGTATAAAATCATAGTTTAATTGCCTATAGTTTAATATTGCTGAAAATTTTATTTAATCTTTATATATTGGAAAACTTTTATTCAGGTACACACCTGCAGTTATTTTGAAAGAACAAAAAATGAAAAAATCATTCTGTTTTTATGCAAATCCACTCAGCTATATAGGAAATCTATCATTGTTCTCTGATTTAAGGATCTGCAAGAACAAAATGCAAGTCGAGATATTATAAAAACTAAAAGACTGACAAGAACATGAAAACAAAGATAAACCACTGGAAACCTGTGGACTCATTGTCATCAAAAGAATTAGGTGACAGAAGAAAGCAAAGGTGTTTAGCTGATAAAATCAACTATGGCAGGATGACTTTAAAATTTGCTATTTCCTATTCTACAAAGAGAATTGAAAATAAACACCTCTTGGGAATATTTGCTTTCATCTAGCTTTTCTAAGATGTGTCTTGCCATAGTCTCTCTTAAATTTTCATTTAAAGTATTTGATAATTATACTTAGGAGATAAAAATGCAGATGAATTTATTCCACTGGTGCTAATCATCAGAAAAAGGCATTTATATCTACAGTAAGAAAGAAAGCATTTCTGAATCCAATGAGCTTCTATACCTATTTAGTAGTCTACTATGTGTATTATATTTTAAAAAGTTAAATCAGTTCTAAATTTAATACAAAGAATATCTAAAATCTTACTATATGTGCACATGGAGAAGGACTTGTGTAAGAAGCTTTGTATGATGTTTTAAGTAATTTTACAGTATAAAATATATTTAGGGAATGGAAAATGAATCTGATATAGCAGGTACAAAGGGATTTACTGAAAAATAAATTTGGACAGGTATCTTGAATCCAGAGCTTGGAGAGCCTTAGCTTCTTGCTTGAGGATTGAGAATTTATTTTTGAGTCCGTGAAGAACCAGTGAAGGTTTTAAAAAAGGTAAATGTCATGATTTAAACTATATTTTGAAAATACAACCCTTGTAGCAGTGTGAAAGATGGATTAGATACAAGATTGGAAATTATGAGAATAGTTAGGAGGCCATTTGAAAGTCTAGAGATTATTTGGAAGTAATCAAGTCATACATTAGAAATAAATTAGATTAGAGAGAAGAAACAGAAAACAACACTAGCAAAATGACTATTTTGCAGAAATTTGATAAGGAATATGCAGTGTAACTCTTTTATTCTGAAAATTCTCCCACTTAATTGGGAATTCCTGGAATCATGCTCTAGAACATTTATAGCCAAATATATTTGTTCATCTGGAATTCTAAATTTTCATTATCAGTATGAATTGTATTTTGAGCTGAAATTTATAGTAAGGCTTCAGATTGATCCATGAATCACCTGAAATTGCTTTCAAAATGCTTTCTCTGTGTAAACGTTTCCTGAGATAACTGTCTCACTTTTTCTTTCAAATCTATGCTTAAAATTAGAAGGCACTTACTTAGTCGCTTATAAAATGCAGAGCCCTGCCATCTTACCCTGCCAAACTCTATTCCCTTTACTGTCTTTCACTTTTCTTCATGAGATTTTAAATTTCTCTATAGCTATCTGCTTACAGTCAGGCTCTTCCTTTTCATTAAAATAATGTTAGCTTTATATTATACCCCCATGACCTAATACAATGTCTGAAACAGTATTGGTGCTTAATAAATACTTGTTAAATAAATGATTAAACAAATGTGTATATATGTTTTTTTGAATTCATGAACAATAATAGTAATGAGGTCAGTGGATTTCTACCTAGGCTTGCTCCTCATTGACTAACTGAGAGACTGTATGGCATAGTGATAAATATTAGAGGCTCTGAAATTTTACTTCCTGAATTGGAAACCTGACCCAATTATTTATTACCTACATTATCTTAGATAAATTAATTTATCTGTGAGTTTTATTTTCTTTACCTGTAAAGTGGGCACAATAGTACCCACTTTAGAAAGTGGTCCTAATGTTGTGAGCAACAGGTTCTTGTTTTGTTGCAGAAAGAATTCAGAAACAAGACACAGAGGTCAAGAAAGCAAAGCAAGAATTTATTAAGGGATAGATAGTACACTCTCAAGGAAAGAGCAGGCAGACCCAGGTGGGTGCTGTCCCAAGTTTCCTTGGCAAGCTCATTATATTGGTGTAAAAATAAATGGGCACAATATTCATTGGCAGAGAGGGGTTTGGGATCATTTTTCATGAACTTCATCCAAGCTCCACTTTCCTAGGTGGGGAGGAGGGATTTTTTTGTCCTTATTTAGTCTTGATCAGGAAGTTGGTAGAGGTCATAATGAACAAAATGTTGCAATTGGATGGGGATATCATAAGCAAAAAGTTACATTTGGACAGATGTCATAATTGTCAAAAGGTTACATTCAAATGGTGGGGATTCCTGTCCTGTCCCACCCTTCTGCATCCAGGACACTTAACAACCCAGAAGATTTTTAAAAATTTTTTTTATCAGTCCAGAGGATCTTGTTTCTCTCGATCTGTCCAAGGACACCTGTTGTTCACAAGATATATAGTTTTCTGCCATTTGGCCCATGTCCCCCTTTCTCTGCTCATATCTAGTTACCTGCCTGCTTTAGCACTAAGAATTAAGTAAAATAAGTACAATGACTGGCACTTAGATGGACTAACCCATGTGACTTACTTTTGGACAATTAGATATGGATGGAAGTGAGATAGGATTAACCTAATCCCTAGCCCAGGCCGCAGGAAGTGGTGAATGGTACTGCTGGCTTTCTTGCATAAGGCTGTTCTCTCTATGAGAACATTTCCAAGTTAACTGCTGCTACCTTGGCCTGGGTTACAGAATAAAACACGTGGAGCAAGAATTGAATCTTACCAGAAATCTGAAAATAATCCAGCTGACCTACAGCCTGAAGTAGAGCCATAGCAGCTAACTTATAGATCTGTGAGCAAGAAAATTGAACACTTGCTATGTTAGGGTTGTGTGTGTGTGTGTGTGTGTGTGCGTGACAATAGCTGACTAGTAACAACATTCAATGCATGTTAGATAGTAGTATCTTTAAGAAAATCTGGAATGGCAATTCCTGTTTTCTAAATAGTCTTTGATTTAGGCTAGAGCCAGAGTAGATTTTTATGGATAAGGATAGAAAGATGAGTTAAACAAGGTTTCTGCCCTTGCCAATACTATCTTTTATTGGAAATAAGATAAGGTAATACAGATATTGTGTCATACAAAAGACACAAAAAATTGTTATGCAGTTCAGAAGATGGAGATATCTGTTGCAAACAAATGAATCTGGAGAAAGTTTGTGGAAAGATGGGCAGTTGAGCTGAGTTTTGATAAGAAAGTAAGGATTTTAGTACAGTAGGTATGGGCAACTTAGAGTTAGTGTTCCTAAATCCCAAAGCAGGATATATGAGTTTAAAAAAATCAGTTGGAGCATTTAAACATCAAAATATCATATATTAATTCATTTAATAGTTTTCTGTCCCTTACAAGGTAACATTTAAGTATATTTTTGCATCCTCATTCCTAGTTGCAAAGTGGAAAAGTGCCAAAAAAGTAAATTGATTTTTATATATGTTTGTATAATTACTTTTGCTACTGCTAATTTAAATCTAAGGATAAAACACTATGTGATAGTATATACATAATATATATACATAATATATATATATTATGTATATGTGTGTACAACTATACAAATACATATACACACATATATACAGAGGAGGGGAGAATGTTCGGCATTTGGTGCTTTGTTTTCTGAGATTTATGACATTTTTGTGATAACAGGTTTTTTAAAATGCCACTTTTATTTTTTAAAACAGCTGCAAATGAATGCTGAGCCATCATTTTGCATCTGAGTTTTATTTGTTTTTTTTGGTGGTTTTGTAGAAAGATTGTTCTTTTATAAATGTATCACCCATATGGCTTTGATTTAACTTGTCTCTGAGTTGCTTATTGTAGAATGTGTGCCCTGTCTCTTTGAAATGCCTGAGGCCTATTTGGGACAAATTCTAGCCCCTTTCCCTGATGTTTGGAGAGGTATTAAACTTCCTGTGGAATCTCATGCCATTAACTTATATGGTTATATGTGAGAATGTATGTGTGCATGTTTATAGTATGTCTTTATGCTGTGGGGTGGGGGAAAAGTAGTAGAAACAGAAAAGGTTGCATTCTGCCCATTCCATACTCTTATGGAATTGTATTATCCATACATACATATATATGTGGCTTGTATTATCCAAATATTCTACAGGAAAATAGCACTATAGGGGTTATCTGTACTCTAAGACACAATCACTTTTCAGACCATCTTCATCATCATCATCAATATCATCATTATTACTCTAGCTAATATTTATTGAGTGATTATGTTTCAAGTGCTTTACATGGACTATTTTCTTTAATACTAAAAACACACTAATGAGTGAAATGCTATTACATTCCTCACTTTATAGATGAGGAAATAGATTAGAATGAGGATGGTTAGTAATTTGCAGAAGTAAGATTCATACTCAGGTCTGTCTCACAGAGAGCCCATGCTCATACTCCTTATTCTATAGATTTTAATTAGTTATGCAGAGGACAATGAGATTTTCTTAACTATGTTGATGTGATAGTTAAGTAAATATTTAGCAGTTAAATAAGCATTTAATGAACGGCAGACTGAAAAAAAGTTGACTTTTTAATGGGAGAGGTCTATTGAATTATTTGCTAATCTTTTTAGGGGAGAGGGTTAATGTGATAAAATAAAGCTACTGCTCTCAAGTAAGGCTTAGGCAATTTTGGAAATTGTATTAATGTGCTGAGTGCACAGCTTCTAAAATGATTTAGATTTGTTAACAGAAGTAAGTTACATTTTGGACAAAACAGATACATGTTTGGTGCTATGCCTCAATCATTGTGCATCTGTGTCATCACACATACCAACAACTACAAATGTGTGCAGTTGGATTCCTGAACCATGTATATCATACTCTTCAGAATGATCTAAAAGAATAGAAACTTACTTTGGTATTTCTTAAAAAATAGAAAGCTGCATAAGCTTCAATGGCATCATATAAGAAAGTAATGCCCTACATTCATGACTTTTATGTTGTCCTTTGTTGTGGATTAGTTGTGCCAGCATTTCACTTTATAGAAGAATAGCTTAGTGGTTAAGAACTTGGACAACAAAATCAGCTAGATTTAAGCACAAATCCCATCTTGCTGTATGAGCTTGGGAGGGTTATTATAACCTCTCTGAGACTTAACTTCTTCATCTGTAAAAACAAGAATCAAAAAATATATATGTTGAACACCAGTATTTTCCAGGTACTTCACTAGGCACTGATGATATATGGAGATAGTAAAAATAATGTAACATTAAAAATTATGATAAACTAGGATACTTTTGAAAAAAGAGTAATCTGATTAGGATTTGACAAAACTATTCTGAACTATATAATTTGTTATAGCTCTACAGGTTTATAATTTGTACAGATTTAATAGCTTTGCTGGAAGACTAAAGGTTATATTTGTGCCGGATATGGAATTCAACACAATCCAAGTCACATCTCTTTATTTTGCATGGCCAGATAATTTGACCTGTGTAGCCCAAGAATAAAAGCTCTTCAAGTATTTTTTACTTGCAAAGAGTTTCCCTGCATAATAATGAGATGGTTTAGGGTGGAGCTATATGGCCATAGGTTTTTTTTTTTTAATTTCTCTAGAATGTTTATTTTAAAAGTATTTTATTGAAGAGTTGTTTAAAGTGATTTCATTGCCTACTGCCCTTCACTGAGCAGTCATTTAATATATTTCTATGGTTTTAGCTACCAAAAATGTAGATTTGTGAATCCCATATTTCGAGCCTTGACTTCTGCCCTGGGCTTCCAGGTGTTGCCTGAATTTATACACAGGAGTATCCCAGAGGCACCTCAAATCTAATAAATCCTAAACTGAACCACTTGTTTGACCTTATTCAAACTTGATTTTCTATCTTTATTTCAAATTTTAGTTAATGGCACCACCATTCTACTGCACTTCCTCAGCTACAGATCCTGTCCATCATTAAGCTCTACAAAGTTTTCATACCAAATGTTCTTAAATTATTATCCTCCTCTCAGTCCACATCACCACTGCTCTATTTGGCCATCAACTAACTGTTCTAGACGTTTTCAATATCCTCCTAACTAGACTCATTTGTCTTCTTTCTTGCCATTTGTAAACTCCCTGACCATTGATGCAGTCATAGTAACTCTCTGAAGTCACTGAAAAGCTTTAAGCAATGAGTGTCACAGATCTCATGTTATTTTAAAGAGTTACTTTCTTCTTTCAGTCTGAAATAGATTATGCACTTTCATCTCAGGATTTATGTACATGATGTATCTTCTGCCTAAAATATTCCATTTTCACACACAAAACATGAGATTGTCATGGTTGAAACCCTTTGTGACCTTTAGCAAGTTATTTAAAAACAGCTTCGTGCTATGGTTTTACCAACATAAAATGAGAATGGTAGTAGTACCTAATTGAAAGGGATTTTTCTCCCACTAGAATATAATCTCTGTTAATTAAGAATTTTGTCTTGTTAACTGCTATAACACTGTCTCCCAAAACAGTAACAAACACTCAGTCAATACTCAATACACGTTTGATAAATAAAATAAATGTCTAAATATTTGAAATGAAACCACTTAGAACAGTATGTTAATCAATATATATTAATATTACTTTTATGTATAATATATTAGTAGTATTATTACTATGCATTATGTAGACATCAGTTTAAATGCCACTTCCTCAGGGATCTTAATTATGCCCAAAGATTAGATTAATGCATTAAAGCATGATTTAAAATTTCCTGAAATTTCACTTGAAATTTTTTACTTTTGAAATTTACACTTGAAATTTACTTTTCACTTAAAAGGTAAAAAGAGAAAGTTTATACAGCTCAAAAATAAATATTCAATATTTACTATGCAGTATGTTGCCAAATTCAAGGAAGGGATTTTCATTAAATATTATCTCAAGGAATTGACATCAATAAAATGGCACTGTAGGCAGTTCCATGCTCCCATCTCCCCAAAGAAATAATGAAAAATAAACAGAAACTATTGCAAACAACTTAGTCAAAACTATAGAAAACAGTCAGTTTACAGCAAGTAAATAAACAATGAATCAAGAAAAGTCAACTTAAAAATGGTAAGAAAGCTTAGTGGCATTTTTACTTGACTTACCTTACTCCTTCCCTGATTTGGTAGGAGTCTTAAAGGGGACAATCTGTGTTTCCATTGTGGGACCCTAATCCCCACTCTGGGAGGAACAGAGACTAAATTTATTCAAAAATTATTGGGTAGGTTTGTTCTAACCTGTATGAGGGTCACCTGAAATAATGAAGGAAGGCATTCATCTCTGTTTGCCTAACTCAGAACTCACCTAAGTCAGAAAAGTGGTAAGAATTGCTGAAAATATTGTAATATGCATAATCTGTAGAAACCTCTGAGATAGGATTAAAGTTGTGACATAGAGTAGCCTGCCTAAATACTGGGAGGAAAACTGGGGAGAAAAATGAAGACAGTCAAAGCCAATCAAAGCCAATCAAAGGGAATACAAAAAGCCACTTTCATGCCCAAGTCAACATGCTAGCTCAGAAAAACCTGAGAAGACCTAAAGATTTCACCATGGGGTGAACAAATTGCAAGACAAATGGAAAAATAAAAACTTCAACAATTAAAAAAAAAACAACCCAGGGAAAAGAAGAAAATCTTATTTTTAGTGTTACCACATTACAGTATTTAAATGTTTTATTATTAAGAAAAAATTGAAAAGAAAAAAATTGAAATAAATTATCCCTGAAGAAGTCCAGACATGGAACTTGCTAGCTGAAGATTTTACATCAAGTTTCTCTGTCGCTCAAAGGGCTAAAGGCAACCATGGACAAAGACCTAAAGGAAACCAGGAAAAACATGTATAAACAAAACTAGAATATCAATAAAATGATACAAATAAAATTATAAAAATAAACCAAGTAGACATTCTGGAGATAAAACTTATAGTTGATAAAAAAAAATGGTTCAGATGTTCAATAGCAAATTTGAGCAGGAAGAAGAATCAAAGTCATAGAAGATATGACAATTAAATTTATACAGTCTGAGCAGCAAAAATTGTTTAAAAAGATGAAGAAGGGTAAATAGAGCCCAAAGGATCTGTGGAACACCATCAAGAGGCACTAATGGAAGAAGACAGAGATAAAAGATAAGAGAGAGTATTTAAAGAAAATGTCCAAAATTTTCTAAAATTTGATGAAAAATGCAAATCTAAGCATACCATAATGACAACAAAGTCCAAGTAAGGTAAATTCAAATAATTGCACAAGGAAACACATACTCTAAAACTGTTGAATGTCAAAAGCATAAAATCTTGAAATCAATTAGAGAAAAATGACTCTTTATGTACAAGGAATCCTCAATAAGATTAATAGTCAATTTGTCATCAGAAACCATGGAATCCAGAAGGTATTATGATGGCATATTTAAAGTGCTTAGAGAAGAAAACAACCAAGAATTCTAAATTAGAAAAAAAACAACTATTCTCAAAAGTGGGGGAGAAACTAATACATTTCCATATAAACAAAACTTAAAGGAGTTTTTAACTATTACACTTGCTTTACAAAAATTCTAAGTGGAGTCCTTTGAGTTGAAATAAAAGAAAAATAGATGATATCCAAAAGGTGTATGAAGAAAAAACAATAGAAAATATCAATGAAATTAAAAGCTTATTATCTAAGAAGATAAAGAAAGTTGATAAATCTTTATTTAGCCAGATGGATCAAGAGTAAAAGGCAGAAGGACCAAATCAATGAAATTGGAAAGTTAAAAGGAGAAGTTACAATTGACACTACAGAAATTCAAAGGATCACAAGAGACTACTCCAAACAACTCTATGCCAAGAAAATGGACAACCTAGAAGAAATGGAAAAATTCATAGAAAGTTTCAATCTCCTAAAACTGAAACAAGAAGAATGGAAAATACAAAATAGATAAATTATGGTTAATGAAATTGAATCAGTAATGAAAAATTTCCCAACAAACAAAAGCCAAGAACCAGATGGCTTCACAGGTGAATTCTAAAGAACATTTAGAGAAGAATTAACTTCCATTTTCTGAAACTGTTCCAAAAATTTATAGAAGGAACACTTCCAAACTCATTCTTTGAGGCCAGCATCACTTTGATACCAAAATCAGACAAAAATATCACAAAAAAGAAAATGACAGGTCAATATTAATGATGAACATGGATGCAAAAATTATCAACAAAATACTAGCACCAAATTCAACAATGCATTAAAAGGATCATGCAACATGATTGAGTGGAATTTATGCCAGAGTTACAAGGAATTTTCAATATCTGCAAATAAATCAATGTGATGCACAACATTAACAAATTGAAGAATAAAAAACATACGATCATCTCAATAGATTAAAAAAAGTTTTTGACAAAATTCAACATCTATTTATAATAAAAACTCTCCAGAAATTGGGCATAGAGGAAGAAGATATATATATATATATATATACACACACACACACACACATATATTTCACTATGTTGTACATTTGTACCTTGTATAATATTGTACATCAAGTATACTTCAATAGAAAAAGAATTAAAGTCTCTGGGGACTTATATAAAAACCATATTTATATTTTCGTTTGTAATTCCAATTTTTATTTCCTACATTATTTTTTAAAAACTTCTAAAAGAAGTAAGTATAAATCTATATTATTTGATACACAATGACCAAAATTATAATCTCTTGTAAAAACAAAAGAAAAGTGTTCAGATCTATATAGAAGCTGATTTTTGCATGCTATTGAAGTTAAGTTACTATTGATTCAAATTAGTTTGCTATAAATTTAGAATATTAAATGTAATACCCATGGTAACTATAAAAAATTAAACATATACACAAAAGCAAATGAGAAGGGAATCAAAATGGTTCCCAAGAAAAATCAATTAAACAAAAAAGAAGTCAATATTGGAAAAAATGAAGGACTAACAAGTGATGAGACATTAAAAAGGCAATAAGATGGCAGAAGTAAGTCCTTTTATTCCATGAATATATTACATGTACGTGGATTAAAGTATTCAATCACCATGCAGAGATTGGCAGACCATATTAAAGAAAAAGTGCATGTACAAAATCCAACTGTATGCAGTCTACAAAAGACTCACTTTATATTCTAAACCACAAATATGTTGAGAGTAAAAAGATGGTGCAAGAGTCTCCAAGGGCTTTTATGACAGTACCACAAACTGAATGAATTAAAACAACAAAACTTTATTGTCTCACAGTTCTGGAGGAAAATCCAAGATCAAGTTTTTGATTAGGTCATACTACTTCTGAAGCCGTTAGTGGAGGATTCTTCCTACAGCTTCTAGTAGCTCCAGGCATTCTATGGCTTACAGAAGTATAACCCCAATCTCAGCCTCTGAGATTGTCAAATGGGATACTTCCTGTGTGTATCTCTTTATTTTTTATATGGACCCTTGTTATAAGGATTAGGGCCAATCCTAATGATCTCACTTTAATTTGATTACATCTACTAGCACCCTATATTCTGATAAGGTCAAATTTATAAGCACTGGGTTTAGAGCTTCAACACAGCATTCTGAGGGCTACAATTCAATACATAACAAGTGAGAAAATATTCCAAAGCAATGGTAACCAAGAAAGATCTGCAATGATTATACTAATATCAGACAAGATAGACTTTAAGTGAGAAACTGTTACAACAAAAGATTATATTCAAATAAAATGTCAATTACAAACATATATGCATCAAACTAACAGAAATCCAAAATAAAAGAACAAACAGCTACAGGCTTAAAGGAAGTTACAAAAAGTTTTACAACAATATTTATAGATATAAATAGACTATTTTAATAATGGATAGAATATCTATATATTAGTAAGAAAATAGAGTATGTGAACAACAGGATAAACTACTTGCAACTAGCAAACATTTATAACACACTACAACCAGTAACAGAATAATACACATACTGCTCAATTGTACATAGAACATTGTCAATAATATGCCAAAAAAAGGGTCAATAAATTATAAAATATTGAAATCAGACACTGTATCTCATAAACACAATAGAATAAAGTTAGACGTCAATTACAGAAGGAAAAAATTAAAGAACTAATAAATAGAAATTACAAAAACAAAGCTTTCTTAAATAGCTAACTGGTCAAAAAAATCATAAGTGAAATTTTAAAGTATGTTGAAATGAATGAAAAGAAATATAAAACACATCAAAACTTATTGGGAAAAGTGATAGCACTACTCAAAAGGAAAATATTTCTATAAATGTTCATATTAAAAAAGGATACAGATCTCAGATCTCAAATCATTACCCAAACATTGCAACTTATGGAGTTAAGAAAAACAAGAGAAAATTCAACCTAAAACTAGCTGAAAGAAGGAAATAGTAAAGATTAGAGAAGAGATAAATAAAACAATATAAAAACAGATAAGATCAATGAAACCAAGAGTTAGTATTTTGAAAAGACTAGCAAAATTGACAAATGTTTGACTAAATTGTCTAAGGGGGAAAAAGACTCAAATAAGTAAAATCAAGGATGAAAAGGGGTAATTTTTCTACTAATTTTACATAAATAAATGAGATTAAAAAGAGTACAATGAACAATTGTACAACAAAAAATTAGGTATGTTAGAAGAAATGTACAAAATTCCTAGAAACATACAATCTATGAAACTGAATCATGAATAAATTAAAAAAATATGAATAGAGCTATACCTAGTAAAACATTTGAATCAGTAAACTAAAACTACCCAATGGGGAAAAGACCAGGACCAGATTCATGAATTCTACTAAATATGTAATTAAATGTAACACCAATCCTTCTAAATCTCTTCCAAAAAATTAAAAAGGGGATGCCACTTTCAAATTTATTATATGAGGTCAGAATTGCCATAATACAAAAGTCAGAGTAAAACACTTCAAAAAAAATCTATGGGCCAATATCCCTTATATTAAAGCTAAATGAGAAATTACAACCAATACAGCAGAAATTAAAGAAAAAAAAAGAAAAAAGTAAGCGAATACAATGAACAACTATATGGCAACAAATTGGACAACATAGAAGAAATGGACAACTTTCTAGAAACATACAAGCCACCAAAACTGAATTAAGAAGAAATAGATGAGTTGAAAAGACTGATCACAAGAAGTAAAATAGAATCATTAATAAAACACCCTGCAAAATAAAGTCCAGGACCAGATGGCTTCACTGGAGAAGTTTACCAAACATACAAAGAATTTATAGTGATCCTTCTCAATCTCTTCCAAAAGATCAAAGAGGGAGGAATACTCCCAAACTCATTCTATGAAGCCACCATCACCCTGATACCAAACCCAGACAAAGATACTATCAAAAAGAAAACTACAGGCCAATATTTTTGATGAACATATATGCAAAAATTCTAAGCAAAATATTAGCAAACCAAATCCAATAACACATAATAAAGAATATACACTACAATCAAGTTGGATTTATCCCAGGGACACAAGGATGGTTCAACATATGCAAATCAATCAATGTGATGCATTACATCAACAAAGGAAGGACAAAAATCACATCAATAGATGCGGAAAAAAACACTTGCTAAAATTCAAAATCCATTCATGATAAAATCTATTACCAAAGAGAGTATAGAGGGAACATATCTCAATATAATAAAAGGTATTTATGACAAACCCACAGCCATCATAACACTTAAAGGTGAGAAGTTGAAAGTCTTCCCACTAAAATCTGGAACATGTATGCCCATGTTCATGACTTCTACTCAACATAGTATTGGAAGTCCTAGCTATAGCAGTCAAACAAGAAAAAGAAATAAAATGAATCAAATTGGAAGACAAGAGGTAAATTTGTCACTATATGAGGATGACAATACTATGCATGGAAAACCCTAAAGACTCCAAACAAAAACAATGAAAGCTGATAAACAAATTCAGCAAGGTAGCAGGATACAAGATTAACATACAGAAATCTGTTACATATTTTTACACTAATAATGAAAGATAAAATAGAAAGTTAAAAGGTAATCCCTTTTAAAACTGCATCAAAACAAACAAACAAAAAACTGACCAAGGATGTGAAAGGTTTATACATGAAGAACTATAAAATATTGGTTAAGAAATTTAAAAATAATTTAAGGAAATTGAAAAATATCCCATACTGTTGGATTGGGAGAATTAATATTGTTAAAATAACGATACTAACCAAAGCAATACAAATTTAATGTGATCCTTATCAAATTACCCAGGGAATTTTTCATAGAACTAGAATGAGTGATCCTAAAATTGAATGGAATTACAAGAGTCCCATGATTGCCAAAGCAACACTAAAGAAAAAAAAAAAAAGTTGGAAAAATGACTTCCCAGATTTCAGACAATACTACAGAGCTACAGTAATCAAAACAGCATGGTATTGGCACAAAAACAGACATATGAATCAATGGTAAAAATAGAGAGCCCAGAAATACACCCACACACTTACAGTCAATTAATCTTCAACAAAGGAGGCCAAAATATACAATGGAGAAGAGACAGCCTCTTTGGCAAATGGTGTTGGGAAGCTGGACAGTTACATGCAAATCAATGATGTTAGATCGCTCTTTCACATCATATACAAAAATAAGCTCAAAATGGCTAAAAGACTTACTTAAACATAAGATAAGACACTATAAACCTCCTAGAAGAAAACATAGGCAAAATATCCACTGAGATAAATCTTAGAAATATTCTTGTAGGGCAGTCTATCAGGTCATTAGAAATAAAAGCAAAAATAAACAAATGGGACCTAATCAAACTTATAAGCTTTTGCACAACAAAGGAAACCATAGACAAAAGGAAAAGACAACTTACCAACTTGGGTAAAATATTTATAAAATATGCAACTGACAAGGGTTTAATTTCCAGAATATACAAACAGCTCATACAACTCAATAACAAAAACAAAAACAAGAAAACTAAAAACAACCCAATCTTAAAAATGGGCAGAAGACCAAAATAGATATTTCTCCAATGAAGACATACAAATGGTCAATAAGCACATGAAAAATGCTCAGTATTACTAATTATCAGAGAAATGCTAATCAAAACTACAATGATGTATCACCTCACACTGATCATAAAAAAGTCCACAAATGATAAGTTCTGCAGAGGGTGTGGAGAAAAAGGAACCTTCCTACACTGTTGGTGGGAATGTAGTTTGGTATAGCCATTATAGAAAACAGTAAGGAATTTCCTTTAAAAAAAAAACTAAAAATAGCCTTAACATATGATCCAGCAATCTCACTCCTGGGCACATATCCAGAGGAAAGTAATTTGAAAAGATGCATGCACCCCAATATTCACAGCAGCACTATTCACAATAGCTGAGACATGGAAGCAATCTAAATGGCCATCAACATATGATTGGATAAAGAAGATGTGATATATATATATATAATATATATATATATTATATACATATAAATATAATCTATATATAATGGACTATTATATATATATATATAATGGACTATTACTCAGTCATGAAAATGCATAAAATAATGTCATTTGCAGCAACATGGATGGACCTGGAGATTGTCAAAATAAGTTTAAAAAGCCAGAAAGAGGAAGAACAATATAATATTATATCACTTATATGTGGAATCTAAAATATAACACAAATGAACTTATTTACAAAACATAAACAGACTCACCGACATAGAAAACAAACATGGTTACCAGGGGGGAAGGGAGAGCTTGAGAAAAAATTGGAATTTCAGCATTTGCAGATAGTAACTAGCATATATAAAACTGATAAACAACACAGTCCTACTGTATAGCAAAGAGAAGTATATTCAATACTTTGTAATAGATTATAATAAAAAATAATTTGAAAAAGGATGTATATTTATACATCTGAATCACTATTCTGTACACCAGAAATTAACACAACAAACAATAATCAAATAATTGTTAGAATAAAAAAACTCATCAAATTTGCAGGAAAAAATTAATGCTCACATTACTTATGCTTCTATACCAATAGAATACATAGAACTAAACTTAACCAAGGAAACTGCAAAACATTGTTCGAAGAAAAATAAAAAGATATAAGTAAATGGAAAGGCATTCCATGTTCATGGATTGAAAGACTTCTTAAATCCACCCTAAACTTACGTAGAATTAGAAGGGATCTCAAATATTCAAAACAATATTGAAAAATAAGGAAAAAAATGGAGGTCTCAGTCTTCCTGATTTCAAAAATCAATGCGAAGTAATGATAATCAAATAAATCTGATACTTAGAACAAAATATACCAGTTGAGTAGTATGGAAAATGCTCCCAATCTCCACCATATATGACCAAATGATTTTTTGACAAGGGTGACAGGGTAATTAAATGAAGAATAACCTTCTTTTCAAACAACAAAAGAGAATGAATCAGTAGTCAAAAACAATCTCCCAACAACAAAAAATCCAGAACCAATTTCCTCAATCGTGAATTTTATCAAATATATAAAGAATTACCATCAATCTTTCTCATACTATTTGGAAAAATAGAGGAGAGACAATTCCTAATTCCATTTATGAGGACAGCATTACCCTGACACCAAAGCCAGACAAGGCATCACAAGAAAAGGTATAGCAATATCATTTATAATTATAGATGCAAAAATCCTCCATATAATACTAGCAAATCTAATTCAATAATGTATTGAAAGGATTACACATCATGACCAAATGGGGTTTATCCCAGGAATGCAAGACTAGTTCATAATAAAAATCAATCAATGTAATGCAATATATTAACAAATGAAGGGGAAATAAACAAGATAATTTCAAATGACAGAAAAGGTCATTTGAAAAATTCCACACCCTTTAACAATAAATAAACTCTGAAAATTAGGAAAACAAGAAAGCTTCCTGAACAGAATAAAGATCATACATGAAAAATTCATAACAAACATCAAACTCGATGTTGAATGACTGAAACATTTCCTCTAAGATTAGGAATCATACAAAGATGTGTCTTTCACTACTGTTCAAATGGAAATGATAGATCATATGGTACACTATGCTTTAATTTCTGAGGAAATGTCATAGTGTTTTCCACAAAAACTGCACATTTTACATTCCTACCAGTAATGCACAAGGGTTCTAATTTCTCAACATCCTGATGAACACTTGCTAATGTCCACTGATTTCCCTTATACTAGCCATATCATTGGTTGTGACATGGTACTTTATTGTGATGTTGATTTACATTTACCTAATGAAGAGTCATGTTAAGCATCTTTTCATGTCCTTATTGGCTATTTGTATGCCTTCTTTGTAGAAACATCTGTTCAAGTACTTGCCAATTTAAAAAATTGTTGCATACTAGTTTGCTAGGGATAACATAACAAATAACACAGGCTGGGTGACTTAAACAATAAAAATGTATTTTCTCACAGTTCTGGATCCTAGAAGTCCAAGATCTAGATGTCATCAGATCTGATTTATTTGAGGCTTCTATCCTTGGTTTGTAGATTGCCACACTCTCCTACTGTCTTTACATGCCCTTTCCTTTGTTTGTGTCAGTGTCCTAATCTTCTTGTTTTATAAATACTACAGTCTAACAGACTTCCTTTATTTTATCTTTCTTCCCTTCAGTCCAAACTGGCAATGATTCTGCTAGTATAACTCCATCTTTGTTCCTGACTTCTGCTGAAATGGCTGATTGGTTCTATAAGTCACAAGCTACAAGAAAGACAAGGCAAAAAGAGCTGAAGAATTCAGTAAGTGAAATAAGAAATACACTAGAAGGAATCAACAGTAGATTAGATGATATGGAGGAATTAATCAGCAAACTGGGAGACATAGTAGAAATTAACCAAGCTAAACAGAAAAAAAATATATAGCTTTTAAATGACAATAGTCTAAGAGACCTCTGAGACAGCAGTAAGTGTATAAAATACACAAAGAGGTCCCAGGAGAATAGAAAGAGAAAAGGACAGAGAGCTTGATGAAAGAAATAATAGCTGGTAACTTCCCTAACCCGAGAAAGGAAACAGACATACAAGTCCAGGAAACCAGAAGGTTCCAAGGAAGATAAAACAAAAGGGTCCACACAAAGACACATTATAAGTAAATGCCACAATGATA
Source organism: Camelus ferus (assembly GCF_009834535.1). NCBI lineage: Eukaryota > Metazoa > Chordata > Mammalia > Artiodactyla > Camelidae > Camelus > Camelus ferus. The sequence goes on from NC_045732.1 coordinate 53,196,186, forward strand.
ATGATAAAGTGATTGATTCAACAAAAGGATATAACAATTGTAATTATATATGCATCCAATCTCTGGGCACCTGAATACAGAAAGCAGATATTAACAAACATAAAAGGAAAAACTCAGTAACACAGTAATAGTAGGGACTTTAATATCCAATTTACATCAATGAACAGAGCCTAAATATAGAAAATTAACTCGGAAATGATTGCCTTAAACAACACAATAGGTCAGAAGAATAAAAAACATATAGATCATTCCATCTGAAAGCAGTAAGATACTATTTTTAAATACATTTGGAACATGCTCTAGGGTGGATATTACCTTAGGCTGCAAAACAACTGTCAATAAATTTAAGATTAAAATCCTATCAAGCATTTTTCCAACCACAGTATTATGAGAAATCAACTGCAAGAAAAAAAAATCTGCATGAAACACAAACATATGGATACTAAACAATATGGTACTAAACAGTCAACAGAACAGTGAAAAAATCAAACACAATACCAAAAAAAAATATGCCTGGAAACAAAGGAAAATGGAAACAGACAATCCAAACCTATGGGATGCAGCAAAAACAGTTCTAAGGGGAAAGTTTATAGCAATACAAGCCTACACCAGGAGACAAAAACATCTCAGATAAAACAATCTATCTTCACACCTAAAGGAACTAGAAAAAGAGGAACAAAGAAAATTCAAAGATATTAAAAGGAAAGAAATAATAAAGATTAGAGCAGAAATAAGTGGAAAAGTCTAAGAAGACAATAGAAAAGATAAATAAAGCTAAGAGATAGTTTTTTTTAAAAAAAAGATAAACAAAATTAAGAAATCTTTAGCCAGACTCATCAAGAAAAAAAATGAGAGGTAGAAATTGATAAAACAGAAGGAAATGAAAAGGAAAATTTTACAACTGACACCACAGAAATAAAAATGATTATAAAAGATCACTACAGACAATTACACACCAATAATTAGCCAGCCTACAATAAATGGGTAAATTCTTAGAAAACTATAATCTTCCAAGACTGAACCAAGAAGAAATTGAAAATTTGAACAAACCAAATACTAGTAGTAAAATTATTAGTAATGAAATCAGAAATCAAAAATTGCCAACAAACAAAAGTCCTAGATAAGAGAATTTCACAGGTTAAGTTCTATGAAACATTTAAAGAAAAATTAACCCTATTCTTCTCAAACTATTCCAATAATTGATGAGGAAAGAAGGCTTCCAAACTCATTCTGTGAGGCCAGCATCACATTCATACCAAAATGAGCCAGGCACCAACACACACAAAAATTGCTGGCTAATATTACTGATGAACATAGATGCAAAAATACTTAACAAAATATTAGCAAATCAAATTCAAAACTATATTAAAAGGATCATACATCATGGTCAATTTCTATGACATGATACTCTATTTAGAAAATCCTAATGATGCCACCAAAAACCTATTAGAATGAATAAATTGATTCAGTAAAATTTCAGAAAGCAAAATTAATATACAAAAAACTGTTGCTTATCTATCTATTATCAGAAATAAAAATTAAATAAACAATTTCATTTACAATTTATATAAAAATACCTATAAACATATCTAAACAAGAGGTAGAAGACCTACAATTGAAAATCTGCAAGGCATTGATAAATTGATAATGACACAAATGGAAAGATATACCTTGCTAAAGGATTGTAAGAATTAATATTGTCCAAATGAACTTACTACTGAAGGCAGTCTAAAGATTCAATGCAGTCCCTATCAAAATACCAGTAGTACTTTCCACAGAACTAGAATGAATTCTAAACTTTGCATGGAAACATAGAAGTCTCCAAATAGTCAAAATAATTTGGAGAAAGGAGAACAAAGCTGAAGATTTCAGGCTCCCTGACTTCAAACTATTTTAAAAATCTTTACTAATCAAAACAGTATAGCATTCCCCCTCAAACCAACATATAGATCAATGGAACAGAATGGAGAGCCCAGAAATAAACCCACACTTACATGGTCATTTACATATTGCAAAAGAGGTAAGACTGTACAATGGGGAATATATAACTTTTCAATAAATATTGTTGAAAAAACTGGAGTACTTTTTTACACCATATACAAAAATAAACTCAAAGTTGATTAAATACTTAAATGTAAGACCTGAAATCATAAAATTCCTGTTAGGAATCATACACAATATGCTCTTTGACATCAGTGTTAGCAATATTTTTTTTCTGGAAAACTCTCCTCAGGCAAATGAATCAAATGTAAAAACAAACAAATGGGGCTACATCAAACTAAAAATCTATTGCACAGTAAAGGAAACCATCAACAAAGCAAGAAGCTTGACTATTGATTAGGAGACGATATTTGCAAACAGTATGTCTAATAAAGGGTTTATAACCAAAATAAGCAAAACACTCATACAATCCAACATTAAAAAAAAACACACAACCTGATTAAAAAATGGGTAGAGGATCTGAAGGGACATTTTGCCAAAGAAGACTTACAGATGACCAACAGACACATAAAAAGATACTCAACATCACTAATCATCAGGGAAACTCAAATTAGTATCACAATGAGATATATTCTCATATGTGTTTGATGGCCATTATAAAAAAAAATGAGAAATAGCAAGAGCTGGTGAGACAGAGATAAAGAAACCCTTGTGCACTTTTGGTGGGAATGTGAGTTTGTACCACTACTATGGAAAAGAATTTGAAGACTCCCCAAGAAGTTAAAAAATATTACTACCATATGGCCCTGAAATTCCTCCTCTGAGCATTTTTCCAAGAATAAAAATCTCTCAAAAATTTATACACACCTATGTTCATTTCAACATAATTTGCAATAGCCAAGATATGGAAGCAGCCTAAGTGGTGTCCATCGATGGATGAATGAAAAGATGTTACATATACAGAGAGAGAATCAAATGTTACTCAGTCATGTAAAGAATAAAATCTTGTCCTTAATGACAAAATGGATGGACCTGGATGCTGTTGGGTTAAGAGAAAAAAGTCAGACAGAGAAAGAAAATGCCCTATAATTTCACTTAAATGTGGAATCTAAAAAAAATAAAATAAAACAAATAAACAAACATAACAAAACAGAAAAAGACTCATGGCTATAGAGAACAAACTGATGGTTTCCAGGGAGAAGGAGGAAGAGGGGGATAAGTGAAGTAGGCAAGGGAGCTTAAAAGGTACATAATTCCAATTATAAATAAGTAACTCATGGGATGTAATGTAAATCATAGGAATATAGTCAGTACCATTGAAATAATTATATATGGCCAGTAAATTTATTGTGATGATTATTTTGTAATATGTAAAAATATCAAATCACTATATTATACACCTGAAACTAATATAATATTTTAAGTGAACTGTAATTTAAGAAAGAAAGAAAGAAAGAAAGAAAGAAAGAAAGAAAGAAAGAAAGAACGAAAGAAAAGAAAAGAAAAGAAAGAAAAGAAAGGAAAAAAAAGAAAAGAAAAGAAAAGAAAGATTGGACGAAATCAAAACAGTGGAGTAAGAGGAAGTGGAGCTCACATGAACACATCCCTCCCCCATGAACACATAAAAAAAGACATCTAATTGTGGAATAAGTCTCACTGGAAACTGGCAGAAAGGCTTATGTACAACCAAAGATACAAGAAATAGACATATATAGTTGGGTAGGAAGGGAAGAAGAGCAATGCCCTGGGAGCAAACTCAGAGGAAAATGGAGATTACATGGGTGGATACCCACCCTGGGGAGGGAGCAAATTGAGTTAAAGATTATGCATCATAACCCTGGAGTCCTATGCAGAAGAGACAAACTCCTTGGCAAACTGGAAGGACTAGGGGAAGCGTGAATTATGCTTGTGAAGAGCACATGCATACTGGTTGGCCACCAAGGCAGGGCAGAGAGGGGTGTGCTATAGCTGGGTATCCTGGTACTGACTCACTATAGGCCTCAGCCCCAGCATATCACTAGATCAAGTGCAGCCATGAATAGGAGAAAGACTCAACCTTGGGAAGAAGAAACAACCTGGTCCTGGAGTAGAGCCTGATGAAGCAGTAGCAACCATTGATGGTGTTTCCTCAAGTAATGCCCCAGAAGCCACTCAGATTTCTGACAGAAACCAATCCAGAAGAGCTCAAACTCTGATAAACTTAAAGAGACCACACAGGCCCTTCCTGCCCTGCAGAGTTGTTACACAGCAGGGCAGGAGTGGCGGAGTCTGGGGACAATGAAGGCTATGAAGGACAAAGGGGACTTTCACCCAAAGATGCATTTGAACAGAACCATGGCCTCCTACACAGGTAGCACATTGAAATTCCGTCTGCTCCTGAGTCCCACTTGTTTCAGAACTCTCCTCCCCTTGGGCAAATGTCCCAGGTCAGGGAAAGGTAAAAATACACATTTAAAGGAAAGAGAGGAGCTCGGGTCTGACTCTCAGAGCTTCAACTCCAGCAACTTGGAATCAGACTCCACCTCTGACAGGGTGATGACAGCCACTGAGAAGACAGGAAATCCCAGGTCATACCCAGTGCTGACTTTAGCACCCCCATCTCTAGCCCTATCAAGATGATAGCTGCCAGTTCATCCTGAATAACAATGTGACTGCATCCATATCAAATCTAGCTCTCCCACCAATGGCATTTGGCACACCAAGTCTGTAAAGAGATAACTTCAATGTTAAAACACTCTTTTAAGACAGCAAGGAACTGTTTCACCTAAATTCATAGAGGAAGAGGAGTTAAGCAAAATAAAGCAGCTGAGGAAATAATCTCAATTAAAAGAAGAAGAGAAAACACCTGAAAAATAAATAACAAAAAAGAAATAAACAACTTACAAGATAAAGAATTCAAAACACTGGTAATAAAAATGTTAACTGAATTTAGGAAAATAATAAACCTAGTTTCAAGAAAGAACTAGAAAATATATTGAAAAGTCTCATTTAGAAATGAAGAATTCAGTAACTGGAATAAAAAAAACAGACAAGAAGAAATAAATAGTAGACTAAATGATACAGAAGAACACATAAGTTATCTGGAAGGCAGAATAATAGAAATCAAAGCATCAGAAAAGCAGAAAGAAAAAACATTATGTGTCTGAACATTCACATTATAGCCGTCCCAGAATTAGAAGATAGAGAGAAGGGATTAAATAATGGCTTAAAAATTAACAAACCTGAGAAAGGAAACAGATATCCAGGTAATGGAAGCACAGAGGGTCCCAAGCAATATGAATCCAAACAGACCCCACCAAGACAAATCATAGTTAAAATGGTAGAATTTAAGGTAAAGAGAGAATTCAAAAGGTGACAAGAGAAAAACAAAGAGTCATATATAAGGGAACCCTCATAAAACTATCTGCTGATTTATCTGCAGAAACTTTACAGGTCAAAAAGGAGTGGTATGATATATTTAAAGTGCAGAAAGTGAAAAACCTACAACATAGGATGCTCTACCCAGCAAGATTATCATTTAGAATAGGAGAGATAAAGAACTTCTCAGACAAGCAAAAATTAAAAGAACTCAATGATACTAAATGTACCCAAAAAGAAATGTTGAAGGGTCTTCTATAAATGCAGAAGAAGTAGGAATCTATATGCAAAGGAAAATCCCACTATGAGAGGCAAATATATAGTAAGGACTGAGGATCAGACACTTAAATAAGCCAGTACAGAAATTAAAAGGCAAAAAAAAAATTGCAAAAGCAATTATAACTACAATAAACAATTAAGGGCTAAGCATGACAATGTAAACTATAACATTAAAAACACAAAATATTGCGGAGGAGAGTAAAAATGTAAATCTTCTGGAATGCATTTGAACTTAAAGGACTATTAGCTTAAAACAAGTAGATATAATTATAGATCAACATACATGAACCCCATGGTATCCAAAAAAATAAAATCTTACAATAGATACACAAAAACTAAAAAGAAAGAATCACGAGCATATTCATAAAAAATTATCAAACCACAACAGTAGAAAAAAAAGAATAAAATATTAACAAAGAAGAAATACAAAACCAACTAGGAAACAAGTAATAAAGGGCAGTGAGTACATATCTATCAATGATTTCAATAATTACTTTAAAAGTCAATGGACTAAATTTTCAGATCAAAAGATTTAGTGTTTGTGGTTGAATTTTTAAAAAGCCCCTTCAATATACTGCCTACAAGAGACTTCCTTCAGGACTAAAGAAATACAGACTGAAAGTGAAGAGATGGAAAGACATATCTCATACAAATGTAAATAACAAGAAAGCAGGAGTAGCAATACTCATATCAGACAAAATACTTTGAAATAAATGGAAAGTAAGGGTGTTATACAATGATACAGAGATCAATATCAGAAGGGAATATCACATTAATTAACATATACACTCCCAATAAATGAGTATATAAATATATAAAGCAAATAGTACAAGACCTAAAAGGAGAAATTGACAATAATACAATATACCATAAAACAAACAAACAAAAAAGGAAACACAAGACTCCAAAATCTATGGGATACAGCAAAAGTAGTTGTAAGAAGGAAGGCTATAGTGAGGCCTCCCTCAAAAAAACAAGAAACAAGTCTCAAATAAGAAACCTAACCTATATTGAAAGGAATTAGAAAAAGAGAAAAAAATCCCAAAGTCAGCAGATGAAAGGAAATAATAAAGATCACAGAGTAAATAAATAAAATAGAGATTTTTGAAAGGATAAAATTGATAAATCTTTAGTCAAGCTCATTAAGCAGACGAGAGATAACTCAAATAAACAAAAAAAAAAGAAATAAGAGAAAAAAATCAAAAAATACCAGAGATACAAAAAAATCATAAAAGAATACTACAAAAAGCTATATGCCAAAAAATCAGACAACCTAGAAAAAAAGGACAGAGTTTGATAAATATACAATGCAGGCAATTTGAAAAAACTAATCACTAGTAGAGACCTTGAATTTGTAATAAACAGCTCTGGAAACAGAAGTGTAGGAGTGGATGCCTTCACAGGGGAATTCTACCAAACATACAAAGAACCTATGCTTCTCAAACTATTCCAAAAATAGAAGAGGATTGAAAACTCCCAAACTGATTCTGTGAAGTCACTACCCTGCTATCAAAACCAGACAAAGACACTACAAAAAAGAGAAAATTACAGACCAAATATCCCCAATAAATATATATGCAAAAATCCTCAACAAAATATTAGCAAACTGAATCCAACAGTACGTAAAAAGGATCACCCACCATGGTCAATTTGGATTTATTCTAGGGACACAATGGTGGTACAACATTAACAGAAAGAAGGATAAAAATCACATGATCATAGCAGTAGATTTAGAAAATATATTTAACGTAATTAAACATCCATTCATGTTGAAAATTCTCATCACATTGTTTATGGAAGGAACATATCTCAACATAATAAAGGCCGTATGACAAAAGCACAGCTAACATCATACTCAACAATGAAAGCCTTTTCTCTAAATTCAGGAACAAGACAAAGAGGCCCACTCTCACCACTTCTGTTTAATATAGTATTGGAATTCTAGCCACAACAACCAGACAAGAAAAATAAATAAAAGTTATCCAAACTGGAAGAGGTAAAACTGTCACTATTCTTGGATGAAATGAAACTCTAGAACTAATAAATTAATTCAGCAGATTTGCAGGATACAAGATTAATATGCAGAAATCTGTTGCATTTCTATACATTAAAAATTAGCTATCAGAAAAAAAGCAAAAAATATCATGTTTAAAGTTGCACCAGAAAGAGTAAAACATCTAGGAATAAACTTAACCAAAGAGGTAAAAGCCTTATACTCTGGAAACTATAACTATTGGTGAAAAGATTCAAGGATGATAGAAGGAAATGGAAATATATCCCATAATCCTGGATTGGAAGACTTAATATCATTAAAATGTCCATACTGTGCTAAGCAATCTACAGATTTAATGCAATCTCTATCAAAATATTCATGACACATTTCACAGAATTAGAACAAATAATCTTAAAATGCATATGGAATCACAAAACACCCTGAATTACCAAAGCAATCTTCAGACAGAAGAGCAAAGCTAGAGGTATGACCCTACTTGACTTTAGACTATATTAGAAAGCCACAATATTAAAAACAGCATGGTATTGGCACAAAAAGAGATACATAGATCAATGGAACAGAATAGAAATCCCAAAAATAAACCCATGCACCTATTGTCAATTAATGCACAATGAAAGAAGCAATAATAAACAATGGAGAAAAGACAGTCTCTTTAATAATTGGTGCTGGGAAAACTAGACAGCTACACATTAAACAGTGAGATCAGAACATTTCCCCATACCATAGAAAAAAATGCACTCAAAATGGATTAAATATCTACATGTAAGACCTGAAACCATAAAAGTCCTAGAAGAGAACATAGACAGAATACTCTTTGACATAAATTTTAGCAATATATTTTTGCACCTGTCAAGAGCAAAAATAAACAATTGGGACCTAATTAAAGTTAAAAACTTCTGCACAGCAGAAGAAACCATCAGCAAAACTAAAGACAACCTACTAAATGGGAGAAAATATTTGCAAATGATATGACCAATGGGGGTTAATATCCAAAATATATAAACAACTCATACAACTTCATATAAAAAATCAAACAAACAACCAAATCAAAAAGTGGCCAGAAGACTTGAACAGATATTTGCCAATGTAGGAATACTGATGTCCAACAGTCACATAAAAGGTGCTCAACATTGCTAATCATTAGAAAAATGTAAATCAAAACAACAATGAGATTTCACCTCACACCTGTCAGAATGACTGTCACCAAAAACTAATGAGAATGTGGAGAAAAGTGAACTATCGTATACTGTTAGTGGGAATGTCAATTGGTGCAGCCATTATGGAATATAGCATGGGGTTTCCTCAAAGAAACTAAAATAGAAGTACCATATAATTCAGTAATACCAATCCTGAGTATGTATCCAGAACAAGCAAAAACATTGATTTAAAAGATATATGAACCCTAATGTTTATAGCAGCACTATTTACAATAGCCAAGATATGGAAGCAAACCAAGTGCCCATTAAAAGACGAATGGGTAAAAGATGTGATATAGGTATAAATATAGATAGATATAGATATAGATATAGATATAGATATAGATATAGATACACGCAGAGAAATATTACTCAGCCATTAAAAATAATGATATCTTGCCATGTGCAGCACTGTGGTTGGACCTAGAGAATACTATAGTGAAATGTCAGACAAAGACAAATTTTGTATGATATCACTTACATGTGGAATCTACAAAATAGTACAAATGTAAATGTAATACAGACTCACAGATATAGAAAACAAACTGGTGGTTACCAAAAGAAAGAGGGAAGGAGGAGGAAACATATTAGAAATATGTGTTTAAGAGATACAAACTACAATGTATAAAATAGATAAGAAACTAGCATATATTATGTAGCACAGCAAATTAGAGCCATTATCTTACAGTAATCTTTAATGGAGTATAATATGTAAAAAAAATACTGAATCACTGTGCTGTACACCTAAAACTGACATAATATTGTAAATCAATTATAATTCAATAAAGAATGAAAGAAAGAGAAAAAAGAAAGAAAAATAAATTGTAAATAAAGTTTTTCCTTCACTTTCAGTATAATCTACCTAGGAATAAAAATGTCTGTGTCCCATGAAAAAAAATTGTATATGCCTCACACAGTATTTATTGTGTTTTGATTACTTGGAAAAAAATGGATCTTCTGTATTAAAAGAGCTAAGTTTTTTTTTTAACAACTATGTAACTTTCTGTATTTGTCTTTAATCTTTTAATTTTCACTTTAGTTGAATGGCTACCTTGGTGTTCTTTCACAGTGACCTATGATCATATTTGATCAAGTGCTTTAAAGCTTTTAACAGTTTAAAACAAATTTTCCCAAATTAAATTCTAGTTGAAATAAAAATAGAAATGTTCATTTATTTAAGCTTATTTCATAAGTTAAATTTTTTGGAAAATTGTCAAATAAAAGGTAATATTTAATCTTCTTAGGTCCCTTATGGGGTATAATTAAGTAGTTTAGAAATTATATAAACTTCCTAAATATATGATATATTCTGGTGTAATGTTATCAGTCATAATTCCAGCTATTGTCTTAAAATATTGTATATCACAAATAACCAAAATTACCTATCAATTGTATCATTTTTGATGTTTATCAGAACTCCCACCACATCTTTAGCCATAGCCTTTTTAAAGTCTTTTGTCATTTTGTTTATTGTTTTATTGTTTCACTTTGATGCTTTTGCAAAAGTGTTCTACCTTTAAAGATACACATGGAAAAAAAGCCCTGATAAGTACTCTGAAATGCATGATAACTTTAAGATAGCACTGAACTGGGTAAGAATTTCTAAAACTCTAGGGGAAGACTAATTGATCCATAAAGCTGCTACCCCAAGATCAAACAAAACATGAACTGAGTATATAAGAGTAAGTGAAATGATAAAGGTGATTATAATTTTATGACTTTATTTAAAACATTGCTAGTTCTTTATTTTTTTTTCCTTTTTAAGGGACGTTTTTCCTCCTCTATTTTAAGCTGTCTATGACTTACAGCTATTTGGTAAAGTGTGTCTTTGTAGCAAAAGTTGAAACATTTATTGTTTTCTTTCTATCTAATCCCTCCAGAATTCAGAAACTCTCATTAAATATTTTTATTTTTATGACAATGTATGTATTTTTATGACAATGTATGTATTTTCATGAGTTTAGTAAGAATCTGTTCTCCTTGTAATAGGACACAACTGGCCAAGTCCTTGGCTTGGTTTCCTAGACTTGAGAGGTTTTTGAAACTCCAATCTGAGATTCCTTATGAAAAGTTCCAGCAAATCACGTTTAAAAGAGTCTGTATGGTCAAGCACACATCTTGTTGCACTTATGTAAATAATCAGGCCAAGTATATTGAAATTATATTGAATCTGCAAGCAAATTAGTTGTACTGTGGTTATCTTTCATAGAAATGGGGATAATTCTAGAGAGAAAAATTTTGTTTCATACACCTTTGTGGATATCAAATTCTAGTACTGTTAGTTGTCTGTGGTTTTGTTTTCTACCTGCAAACTAGACTGTATCCTGAATTCTTCTAGTTTCCTCCAATATTTGGCAACAGCTCTCCAAAGTAACACATCAACTTTTCTCTCACTTTTTTGACTTGGAATACTATAAGGGTAAAATTGCCCTTTTTCTGAATCCATGCAGACTAAAACTTGATAACTTGGTATAAACTTCTGACAAATCACCACAACAGTTCATTTGTGAACAGTCTTTGTGCCTGTTGCTGTGTGGCCACTCAGAGAGATCACCAGAGTCATTCACACTGCAGCCAGGAAAATCTGTCAGATTACCAATGCTTGTGCTCACTTCATCTGAAGATGCCTCAAATCTGACATCTAGGAATTTTCTCAAATCGCTTTTCTCCAAACTCAGAAACTGAATATATATTTTATTAACCTTCTCTTTTATTTTATTTTCATAGAAATGCATCTCATTAAGTTACTTTATTGCTTATTATATCAAAACCTAATTTAAGTGAAAGCTCACCTGTAACATAACACCACTGCCTGAAAATAAAATATCCTTATATTCATCCTGTTCTAAGTAATCATGAGGATATGTGTTTTCTAATACATCATGCTGTGCCTTTGTAAGTAACTTTTAAAAACTGTAACCCATTTGAGTTATTTATTTGGTTAAATCTTGGCTCTTGGGTATCTATGCTCTGGGAAATTTTTCAATCCTTGGCAACTCTCCTCATTATAGTTATCATACCTCTCTAGTTCACTGTATACTCTTAAGGTTTTAAATGCCTGTCAGCAGTCACTTATATGCCAAATGGTATTCATCAGGATCATATACTGGATAAAATCAATAGTAACCACACAGACTATGAAGATGATCACTACTTGGCCCTCCAGATGGTTAACTAATAGTAACAGCAAATAAGTGATTCTTCAGCCTCACTACATCAATGGTGCTAACTGATAATAAAGCTATATTGGTTGATCATATTCTCAATTTATTGAAAGAGTGACCAAATTGAGGAATTTGTAAAATTAAAAAAAAATGGATACCAACCTTAAAAATTCTCCGAGCAAAGTAGTTTAATCATATAGGCAAAGCTTAAATTAGCTTAATTTGCAAGGCTAACTTCACCTGGGTAATTTCTTGTTTATGCCTCAGGAAATTACAACCAAAACTTAAACTTTTCCCCAAAATTCATATAAGGCAAAGACACCCAATTTTCTTTCATTTAAGAAAATTCTAATATTATAAGCAATTACTGTGAAGAGTAGTCACTGTTTCCTCATTATAAAAAATACTTTATAACAATATACACCTGATTCTCATTCTGTTTTGTTTGGAGTGCTTTTGGTTTGAAAATTCTCTTTTGGCATGTGCACAATAAACTTTTACTAATGACTACTGTGGTGATTTGTTGGTTTCACTTCTGTTATTTATTAACTTTTAACCACACCTCCTTATTTGATCCACGATTTGCAAATATTTTCTTCCATTCCATAGGACGTCTATTTTGTCTATTTTCATTCTGTTAGTTGTTTCTTTTGTTGTGTAGAAGTGTTTTTCTGTTTTGTTTTGTTTTGTTTTGTTTGATGTACTCCTACTTGTTGATTTTTGCTTTTTGTTGTTTGTGCTGCTGATGTTATAACAAAATATCATTGTTAAGACCAATGTCAAGGAGCTCCTTTCCCTATTTTCTTCTAGGAGTTTTATAGTATTAGGTCTTCTGCTCAAGTCTTTAATCTATTTCAAGTTAATTTTGTGAATGGTCTAAGATTGGGACCACTATTATTTTCCTGCATGTGGTTATCCAGTTTTCCCAACATCATTTGTTGAAGAAACTATACCTTCTTCATTTTTTGAGTCACTTGTCAAATATTAGTTGACCATATATCCATGTGTTTATTTCGGGTCTCTCTATTCTGTTCCACTGATGTCTATTTTTATGTCACTCCCATACTGTACTAATTACCTTACCTTTGCAGTATAGTCTGAAATCAGGAAGTGTAATGTCTCTGGCTTTGTTCTACTTTCTCATGATTGCTTTGGCTATTCAGGGTCTTTGTAGGTTTCATACAAATTTTAGGATTTTATTTTCTGGGAGAAATATCCCTGGAATTTTGATAAGGATTACATTGAAACTATAGAATGCATGGGGTAATATGGATATTGTAACAATGTAATTATTTCTGTCCATGAACTCTGGATTTCTTTTCATTTGTTCATGTCTTCAATTTCTTTCATCAACATCTTGTAGTTTCCTTGCTGAAACCTTTTACTTCCTTGGTCGCATTTATTATTCAGTATTTTATTGTTTTCAATACTATTGCAACTGGAATAATTTACTTCTCTTTCAGATATTTTGTTCTTAGTGTATAAAAACATAACTGATTTCTGTATGGTGATTTTATACTCTACAATTTTACTGAATTCTTTGATTACTTTCATAAGCTTTTTGGTTGAGTCTTCAAGAATATGCATACATATATATATATATACACATATATTATATATATAGAGAGAGACAGATATATAGAAATATGTAATATCTATAAATAAAGATAATTTTACTTCTCACCAATTTTTCTTTGTTTATCATGATTCCTAGACCTAGACTTTCAGGATTATGTTGCATAAGAGTAGTGAGAGAGAGCATCCTTGTCTTGTTCCTGATCTTAGAAGAAAAGCTTTTATTCTTTCAAATTTGAGTATGATGTTAACTCTGGGTTTGTCATATGTAACCTTTATTATTTTGAGTTATGTTTCTTCTAAACCAAATTGGTTGAGTTTTCTGCTTCTATTGAGATTACCATGTGATTTCTAATTTTTATTCTATTAAGGTGGTGTATCATATTTATTGATTTGCCAATGTTGAATCATCCTTGCATTCCAGGGATAAATCCCACTTGGTCATGGTGTAAGATACTTTTAAAGTGTTGTGGAATTCCATTTGCTAATATTTTGTTGACAGGCTTTACAACTATATTCAGAAAAGGATATTGATTTATAGTTTTCTTGTAGTGTCCTTAACTGGCTTTGGTATCAAGGTAATGATGGCCTTGTAAAATGACTTTGAAAGTGTTCACCCCTCTTCAATTTGGGAAAAACTTTAAGAATTGTTGGTATGAATTATTTCTTAAATGTTTGACAGAATTAACCAATGCATCTGGTCTTTGGTTTTTCAGTCTTTGGAGGTTTTTGATTACTAATTCAGTCTTATTGGTGATTGGTGTGTTTGAGTTTTCTTTCTGATTCAGTCCTATAGTTTGTACATTTCCAAGAATTTACCAATTTCTTCTAGTTTATTCAATTTTTGGCATATAAACTTTTATAGTAATCTCTTATGATCCTATGTATTGCTGTAGTATCAGTTGTAATATCTTCTTTTTTTATTCCTGATTTTATTTATCAGAGTCTTTATTTTCTTTTTCTTAGTCTGGCTAAATGTCAACTATGTTTATCTTTTCAAACAAAAGAGACTTTTTTGATATTTTCTGTTGTTTTTCTGGTCTTTGTTTTATTTATTTCTGCTCCGATCTTTGGTGTTTCCTTCCTTTTGCAAATCTGGATTTAGTTCATTTTGCTTTTTCTACTTCTTTGAGGTTTAAGTTATGGTGCTTATTTTAAATATTTCTATTTTCTTAATATATGCTTTTATCACTATAAACTTTCCTCCCAAATTGCTCTTACACTATCCTATTGGTTTTGGTGTGTTGTATTTTTAATTATCATTTGTTAAAAATTTTTAGTATTGTTTTGTTTCCACATGTTTATAAATTTTCAATTTTCCCTCTATTTCTTGATTTCTAGTTTCATACCATTGTGGTTGGAAAAGATGATTGCTATGACTTCAGTATTCTTAAATTTGCTAAAATTTGTTTTGTCATCTGTCATTTGATCTATCTTTGAGAAATATCCATCTGTACTTGAGAAGAATATGTATTCTACTGCTATAGAATGGAATGGTGTATAAATATCTTTAGGTCCATTTGGTCTAATATAATCAGATTCAATATTTCCTTGTTGATTTTCTATCTGGACAATATAGCCATTGCTGACAGTGGGATATTGATATCCTCTGCTCTTATTGTACTGTTCTTAATTTCTCTTTTCAGATTTGTTAGTGTATGCTCAATGAATTTAGGTACTTGAATGATGGGTGCTTATGTATTTATAATTTTTATATCTTATTTTATTGCTATATCCACTTTCTTTCAGTTTCCACTTGCATGGAATATCTTTACCATCCTTTCATTTCGAGCCTATGTGTGTCCTAAAGTTTAGGTTACTCTCTTGTAAACAGCATAAAGTTGTGTCGTCTTGTTTCTTTACTCATATAGCTAAATTTGTATTTTTTGATTTTGTAAATTTAATCAATTTACATTTGTAGTAACTATTGATATGTGAGGACTTACTAAAACCATCTTATTAACTGCTTTCTGGCTATTTTGTGGTTTGTTTTCCTTCTGTTTTTCCCTACCTTTCAATAGTGATTATTTCCATGGTGGTATGCTCTGTTTAATCATTTTTTTCAAAATTAAAATATAGTTTATTTACAATGTTGTGTTAGATTTAGGTGTAGAGCAAAGTGATTAAGATATATACATATATATTATATATAGTAATATATATTATATATATTTATATATATATTAAAAGATATATATATATAAACTTTCCATTATAGCTTATTACAAGATATTGAATATAGTTCCCTGTGCTGTATAATAGGTCCTTGCTGTTTATTTTACGTATAGTTATGTGTATATGTTAATACCAAATCTTAATTTATTCCTCCCCCACCACCTTCCCCTTTTGTAACCATAGTTTGTTTTCTATGTTGGTGAGTTTATTTATGGTTTGTGAATGAGTTCATCTGTATCTTATTTTTAGATTCCACATATAAGTGATATCATACAGTATTTTTCTTTCACTGTCTGACTTATTTCTCTTAGCATGATGTTCTCTTAGTCCATCCATATTGCTGCAAGTGACATTATTTCATTCTTTGTTATGGCTGAATAGTATTCATATATATATGAATATATATATATTCCCCACAACTTATTTTTCCAGTCATCTGTTAATGGATATTTAGGTTGTGTCCATATCTTGGCTATTATAAATAGTGCTGCTATGAACATTGGGGTGCATTTATCTTTTCATATTAGAAACACCTAGGAGTGGATTTGCTGGGTGATATAGTAACTCTATTTTTAGTTTTTTAAGGAAATTCCATATGTTATTCATAGTGGTTGAACCAATGTACATTCTCACTAACAGTGTAAGAAGGTTCCTTTTTCTCCACATCCTCTCCAACATTTATTATTTGTAGACTTTTTAATTACAGCCATTTTGACTGGTGTGAGGTGATACTTCATTGTGGTTTTGAGTTGCATTTCTTTAATAATTATCAATATTAAGCATCTTTTCATGTGTCTGTTGGCCATCTGTATGTCTTCTTTGGATAAATGTGTATTTATGCCTTCTGCCCATTTTTAAATTGGGTTTTTTAATATCTATATTAAACTGTATAAGTTGTCTGCATGTTTTGGAAATTAATTCCTTGTTAGTTGCATTGTTTGCAAATATTTTCTCTCATTTTGTAGTTTATCTTTTTGTTTTGTTTATGATTTCCTTTTCTGTGGAAAAACTTTTAAGTTTAATTAGGCTCCATTTCCTTATTTTTCTTTTATTTCCATTACTCTAGGAGATGGATCAAAAACAGTATCTTTTAGAATCTTCTGTAGAATTTGATTTTGGTTACTATGCTTACAGATAAAATGCTCTATTTAGACTGAGACAAATGTAACTTTGATCACATGAGGATACTGCATTATTTTACTCCCCTCTTTTGTATATTTGATGCCACAATTTACCTCTTTTTATATTGTACATTCATAACAAATCATAGAAGCTTGTTACTTTTAATATGTTTTTCTTCTAACCTTCATACTATAGCTGAATGATTAACACAATATCCTATTACAGAATTAGAGTTATCTAAATCTGACTGTATATTTATCTTTGTCAATGTGTTGCATACTTTTGTATGCTTTTATGTCATTAAGTAGTGTCTTTTTATTTCAGATTGAAGAACTCCATTCACCATTTCTCACAAGGCAGGTCTAAAGGGATTAACTCATTCAGCTTTTGCTTATCTGATAAATTCTTTATTTCTCCCTCATAGGTGAAGAAAATCTTTGCCATACAGGGTACTCTGGGCTGGTGATTTTTTTTTCAACAATTTGAATATGTCGTTATACTCTCTCCTATCCTGTAGTAATTCTGATGAGAAATATTTTGACAGCCTCATGTGAATTCCTTAATAGGTGACATCTTCTTTCTCTATCTCCTTTTAGGATTCTATTTTTGTCTCTCTCTCTCTCTCTTTTTTTTTTTTTTGATAGTTTTATTATGTCTTTGAAAGGGTCCTTTTTCATTGAGACAATAACATGATTTATTAGCTTCATGAACTTGGATGCTCAAGTCTCTCCCCATGTTTAGGAAGATATCAGCTATTATTTTTTAAGTATACTTTCTGTCCCCTTCTCCCTCTCTACTCTTTCTAGAATCCAGTTATTCTATTTGGGCATTGATGAGGGTCCCATATATCACACATGTTTTCTCTTTTTCTTTTTTCTTTTGTTTCTTTGTTCTCCTCTGATTGGTTTATTTCAAATTTCCTATCCTCTAGCTTACTTATTCTCTTTTCCATTTGCCCTACTCTGCTTCAGATGCTCTCTAATGTATTTTTTATTTCATTTATTGATTCTTCAACTCTAGAGTTTTTTTTTTCTTGTTTAAAAATGAATTCTATCTTAGTTAAATTTCTCATTTTGTTTATGTATTGATTTCCAGATTTTATGCAATTGTCTTTCTGGCTTCTGTGGTAGCTCTTAAATTAACCCAAAAGAAAATTTTGAAATTTTTAAACAGAACACAAAGTTATGTGCCTTTGAATTCAGTTATTGGAATAATATTTTTATATTTTAGGGATGACATGTTTTCTTTTTTAACTTTTTTTATTGAGTAATAGTCATTTCACAATGTTCTGTCAAGTTCCAGTGTAGAGCACAATTTTTCAGTTATACATGAACATACATAGATTCCTTGTTACATTTTTTTTTGCTGTGAGCTACCACAAGATCTTGTATATATTTCCCTGTGCTATGCAGTATAATCTTATTTATCTATTCTACATTTTGAAATCCCAGTCTGTCCCTTCCCACTTCCTGCCCCCTTGGCAACCACAAGTTTGTATTCTATGTCTATGAGTCTGTTTCTGTTTTGTATTTATTTATTTATGTATTTTTGAGATTCCACATATGAGCAATCTCATATGGTATTTTTGTTTCTCTTTCTGGCTTACTTCACTTAGAATGATATTCTCCAGGAATATCAATGTTGTTGCAAATGGTGTTATATTGTCGGTTTTTATGGCTGAGTAGTATTCCATTGTGTAAATAGACCACTACTTCTTTACCCAGTCATCTGTTGATGGACATTTAGGCTGTTTCCATGTCTTGGCTATGGTAAATAGTGCTGCTATGAACATTGGGGTGCAGGTGTCTTTTTGAAGTAGGGTTCCTTCTGGATATTTGCCCAGGTGTGGGATTCCTGGGTCATATGGTAAGTCTATTCCTAGTCTTTTGAGACATCTCCATAGTGTTTTCCACAGTGACTGCACCAAACTGCATTCCCACCAGCAGTGTAGGAGGGTTCCCTTTCTCACAGCCTCTCCAGCACTTGTCATTTGTGGAGTTTTGAATGATGGCCATTCTGACTGGTGTGAGGTGATACCTCATTGTAATTTTGATTTGCATTTCTCTGATAATTAGTGGTATTGAGCATTATTTCATGTGCCTATTGATCATTTGTATGTCTTCTTTGGAGAATTGTTTGTTTAGGTCTTTTGCCAACATGTTTTCTTGATTCATCATGTTCCTCAGAGTTTATTATTGCTGCTTTCACATTTTTTTTAAATTGTTACTGACATGTAGTTGATTTGCAATTTACATTAGTTTTGGGTGTACAACATCATGATTCAACATTTTAATAGATTATACTCCATTATATTGTAAAAGTATATTGGCTATACTTTCTATACTGTACAATATCTTCTTGTAGCTTATTTATTTTATGCTTAGTCGTTTGTACCTTTTAATCCTCTACCCTGATGACTTCACATTTGAAGTAGAAGATACCTCCTCAAATTATAGTTTACTTCAGAAGGGATAAAATGTTTATTAGTCCTGTTAATCTCTGTTAATCTACACCTGCTCCACCATAGTTCTTGCTTGCTATTGTGGTACAATTCTTAAGCTTTCATGTCTTCTCTGATTCTCACAACTTACCATGCTAGCTGCTGGAAACTTCCATTTTGTTTTCCAAACTTGCCCCAAGTCAGAATTCTTTAGATTTTTCCTGACTGGGCCAAGAGCTGTTGGGGCAGGTTTGCTAGCTCCTGCTGTTTTTGCAGCCCATACTGAAGTCTATCTTCCCATTATCAAATGTAAATATGGGCATGATCCCTCCGAGGTCTCTTGGCACATGCTGCTATATCCCACTACTCCCACGAAGATACTTTTGTTTGTGGACTTTTTAAAGGGGAACTAAAAAGAAGGGCCTCATATGCTGTCATGATTCTGATGTTACTCTCTCTGGTTCTATCTATCATTAGAATGGAAATTTTAAATCCAATTAATATTGTAGAAATATTTTCCTTCAAAAAAGTCAATATTTGCTTCCTATATTTGGAGCTCTGTAGTTGGGTTTACATAAATTTATAATTGTTATAATTTTTGGATGAATTGGTCTTTTATCAACAATGTACAATGTCCTTCTTTATCTCTTACAACACTTCTTAACATAAAATTTATTTTGTTTGTTATTAATATAATCACTTCAACTCTCTCTTGATTAATATTTGCATGGAATTTTCTTTTCCATGTATTCATTTTTAATCTATTTTGTTCTTACAACTAAAGTTAAGCTCTTTTCCATTGCATATATTTTGATCATGTGTTTTTATTTTTTCTGCTGTTCTGTGCCATTTGATTTGGGAGTTTATTCCATTTACATTTATAGCAATTACTGATAAGGAGAAATTAATTCATACATTCTGTTATTTTTTTTCTATTTGTCTTATAGATTTTGTCCCCCTTTTCTCCATTACTTCCTTTTTTAGTTGAATTTTGCAATGACATGTTTTCATCACCTTCTCACTTTTTCTTTCTATATATTCTATAGAAGTTTCTTTGAGATTGCCATCAGAATCACATATAATGTCCTAAATTTATAACAATCTGAGTCAATACCAACTTACGTTCAGTCCTGTACAAAAACTCTAATCCTATGTAACTTTTGCCTCTGTTTTATGTCATTTTTGCCACAAATTACATACTTATACATTATGCATGTGATAACAAAATTTAAATTTTATGTGCTTGCCATTCAAAATTATAGGAAATATAAAGAGGAATTGCAAATCTAAATTGCAATAATACTTTTTTTTATATTTGTCTGTATGTTTATCTTTATAGGAGATCTTTATATCTTGATGTGTCTTTGAGTTAATGTCTAACTATATTCTGCACTTTAAGCTATAGGAATCCTGCTAGCATTTCTTGTAGGGCACATATAGTGGTAATTAACACAATAAATTTTTGTTTAACTGGAAATTGGGAATGTCATATATATATGCATATATATGCATTTTTTCTTTAGCTCTTTAAATGTATCATTCTACAACATTCTGGCCTCCACGTTTTCCTCTGAGAAATCAGCTGAATGCTTTATTTAATATCCATTGTACATGATGAATTGATTCTCTCTTGCTTCTTGGAAGATTATGTTTTTGGTTTTTGATAGTTTAATTATAATACATCTTGGCATGGGTCACTTTGCATTTCTTTTGCTTGGAGTTTATTATTTGTAGATTCATGTGTTTCATCAAAGTTAGAAGCTTTTACCCATTATCTCCTCAAATAATATTTCTGCTCCTTTTTCTCTCTCTTGCCACATTGTGAGATTGCCACAATGCGTATATTGGTCCATTTTTTATGATATCCCTCAATTCTCTTATGCTCTCTTCACTTTTCTTTAGTCTTCTTTTTTTTGTTCTCTTCAGGCTGAAAAATTTCAGTTGTCCTATTTCAAGTCTGTTAATTCATTATTTTTCCTACTCAAATATGTTATTTAATCACTCTAGTCAATTTAAAAATCCAGTTATTGTTTATTGTACTTTGCCTGGGCTTGATTTATTTTTCTTGTAGGATTTTTACTTATTGAATGAACTATGTTTTCCTATTTTATTGTATGCCTTCTATTTTTTTTTTTTTAATTGTGCCTTTGGGAAAAAAGCTACCAATTCTTTGCAGATTGGTTTTCTGTTATCAGAATGCTTTACTGATAAATTAAGATTGCTCTCACCCTAGGTATCAGCACAAAATGAAAGTTTAAGATCTCCATTCTTTTCTGAGCATACACTTTTCCTGGACTTGGTTAGCTTTCTCAATTCATCTAAATGTATTAATTTCCCACAAAGTTTCACCCCAGGTCTCCTTGAGGACTTATATGGTCTAATATATATATATAGTTTTTTTTTCTTTT
Source organism: Camelus ferus (assembly GCF_009834535.1). Classification (NCBI taxonomy): domain Eukaryota; kingdom Metazoa; phylum Chordata; class Mammalia; order Artiodactyla; family Camelidae; genus Camelus; species Camelus ferus. The sequence goes on from NC_045732.1 coordinate 53,217,857, forward strand.
CATCTGTAGGTCTGAGTCTCTCTGCTTGCTATTTTTGCAAGCATTACCAGTTTTCCCTGGTTGAAACCTGAGTTAGGCAATACAGAGACCATTTCTTCAGGCATTCTGTAGGTTAGAACACTACAAAAGCGTATACTCTTTTTCCTTTGATTTGAAGGCTAAGTACAAATAAAGGTCATTAAACTTCCTATTGTTTTGTAGGTGGCATTTTTCTTAATTGAGTATTTATTTGGTTTGTATAGAGTTTGAATATTTTCCAATATTCCTATAATGATAGTTCAATTTCTGGTGGTTTTATATTTCCATGAGTGAACAATAGTTCAGCAATTCCTAGTCTGTCATTTTGCTGACATCAATGTCTGATCAATTGACTTTCCACAAGTATGCTAAAACCATTCAATGAGGAAAGGCCAGTCTCTTCAAAAAGTTGTCAGAACAACTGGATATAAACATGCAAAATAATAAAATTAGACCTCTAGCTTACACTGTACACAAAAATTAACTCAAAATGTATCATTGACTTAAATTTATGGGATAAATCATAAAGCTATAAGAAGTAAACATAGGGATAAATGTTCACTACCTTGCATAGGAAATGAATTCTTAGATATGACATCAAAAACATGAAAATAAAAGATAAAACAGATACACTAGACTTCATCAAAATTAAAAACTTTTGTGCATGAAAAGATACTATTAAAAATGAGAAGAAAATTTAGAGAATGGCTGAACATATTTTCATATTGTATATCTGATAATGATTTAATGTCTAGGATATACAAGGAACTCTTACAATTCAACTAAAATGATAAGTAACCCTTTTAAATTACAGGGAAATGGTTTGAATATACATTTCTTTAAAAAAGGTATACAAATGACCAACACACTTGAAAAGATATTCAACATTATTTGTAGGACAATCAAAATCAAAATCATAATGAGACACTACTTCATACCCATTTAGATGGCTATACATTTTTAAAAAGAACAAGTATTGATGAAAATATGGAGAAATTGAAACCATCATACATTGCCATTGTAAATGCAAAAATTGTAGAAACAATCCAAATGTCCATCAAGAGAAGAACCGATAAATAATATGTTGTAAATACATACCATGGAGTATTATTTGGCCATAAAAAGGAATCAAAGTCTTATACATGCTACAACATAGATGAACCTTGAAAATACTATGCTAAGTGAAATAAGCCAAACATGAAAGAACAAATATTGCATAATTCAATTTTATGAAATATCTATAATAGATAAATTCATAGTGACAGAGAGTTGATTAGATATTAACCAGGAGCTAGGAAGAGGGTAAAATGGAAACCTATTGGTTAATGGTTGCGAAGTTTCTGTTTGGGGTGATGGAAATAATTTACACAGTAGTGATGATTGTTAAGGTAATTAATGCCACTAAATTTTATGCTTAAAAATGGTTAAAAAGACATATTTTATGTTTTATGTATTTTAACATGATAAAAAATTCTACTGTTAACTTTTACTGTTTCACTTTCCTTCTTTTTCCACTTAACCTCATCTTTCTTACCATAACCCACCATAGCCTTTTATATATATTCTGTATTAACTTTGAAAACTTATGTTTTTCAAGCCAAAAAGGTATTTATTTACAGAATACAAATATTTTTGAAATTTTAAACTGAAAGTATATCCTTAATAATAATTACTTTTGTAATATTTAATATACAATAGAAACTACTAAGTATTTTACTTATACTATTTTATTTAATACTCCCTGAATCCTATGAGAGAGATGCCATTATTATAACCAAATATATGTAAGGACACTTGACACAGGAAAGCTATTAACTTTTTCAAGATCACACAGCCAGTAGGTGGTGGACATGGTATTTAAACCAATACATTGGGTTTCCAGAGTCATGATGTTAATAACTACACTATAATTCCCTACTCCTGATTGGTTTAACCAAGTGATTTAAGTTCTTTATACCTTAGTTTCTTGCTTTTAAAATAATAATATTTGCTTTGCTGACTAAAAAGAATTTTAAAATATTAAATAAAACCATAGATAGGAAAGAGCTTTTAAAATTGAGCTATCTAGATCTAAATTTCCAACATTTTAAAAGCATGAGAAAAGTAAAGAAAACCAGGGTCCAACATATAATAGAAGATATATTCTTCTGTCCATTCATTCATTCATTATTTATTTACTGAGCTCTATTCTGGTCACTCTGGGTGCATCCAAAACTGTAGAAAACTAAATCCTGTCCTTTGAAAAGCTTATGCCCAGTGATTAGTTACAAATGACTCCATAGCTTCCTAAATTATTCAATTCATATTTTTAAAACAGCACAGAATCTATTAGGTAACAACTTACTATGCTTATAAAAATACTAAAGTTTATAAGATTTAAAAAATGTGGCCCTTGTCCTTCAGGAGCACAAACAATGCTACTAACCCTTTATTCAAATAAATTATATAAGGAAAATTTGGATTAAAATACATTTGTATTTTATTTTCCAAAATGATTGATTGAAATATGTCAAAAGGATTTTTACATGTGCAAAAGATGTAACTGTAAGATTGTTTGAAGTATAAAACTAGTCACCAGTTCTCTCCATGTAAGAGAGACCACATTCTGAACTTCTTGAATATTTATAATTATTGAATTACTGTTATAAATAATCTGGAGTAATTTCCTTCCTAAAGAACATGTGTGTACCCATTTCTATTTAAAGAAAATATGCTTACAATTGGCTCTGTACATTGATCTTTTTGTCTTCTATATTCTCTGATTTGCCTCATCTCTTTTGGAGCAGGTGTGATGGTTGTGTTTTCATGTTGACTTAGATCTAGAGTTAGGCTGTGACTATAAAATTTAGGATTTTGATGCTTGATTTGCATATGTTGAACCACCCTTTTGTCCCTGGGATGAATCCCACTTGGTCATGATGTATAATCTTTTTTATGTGTTGTTGGATTCTATTTGCTAATATTTTGGTGAGGATTTTGGCGTCTATGTTCATCAGTGATACTGGCCTATAATTCTCTTTTTTTTTTTTTTAGTGTCTTTCCCTGGTTTTGGTATCAGGGTGATGGTGGCTTCATAGAATGAGTTTGGGAGTATTCCCTCCTTTTCAATCTTCTAGAAGAGTTTGAGAAGGACTGGTATGAGTTCTTCTTTGTATGTTTGGTAGAATTCCCCAGTGAAGCCATCCGGTCCTGGACTTTTATTTCCAGGGAGGTTTTTAATTGCTATTTCTATTTCCTTTCTAGTGATCAGATTGTTCAATTGTTCAGTTTCTTCTTGATTCAGTCTTGGTAGACAGTATGTTTCCAGAAACTTGTCCATCTCCTCCAGGTTATCCAGTTTGGTTCCAGATAGTTTTTCATAATATTCTCGTATGATATTCTGTATTTCTATTTTATTTGTTGTAATTTCTCCATTTTCCTTTCTTATTTTCCTAATTTGTGCTCTCTCTTTTTTCTTCTTTGTGAGTTTGGCCAGAAGTTTGTTGATTTTATTTACTTTTTCAAAAAACCAGTTTTTGGTTTGGTTTATTTTTTCTATGGTCTCTGAGATCGCTCATATGTGGAATCTAATAAACAAAAACAAAAACAAACAAACAAACAAAAAAACAAAGTGTAAATACAGGACAGAAATAGACTCATAGACATAGAATACAAACTTGTGGTTGCCAGGAGGGTGGAGGGTGGGAAGGGATAGACTGGGATTTCAAAATTGTAGAATAGATAAACAAGATTATACTGTATAGCACAGGGAATCATAGAGGAAAAAATGTGATAATGAGTGTGTATATGTCCATATATGACTGAAAAATTGTGCTGAACACTAGAATTTGACACAACATTGTAAAATGATTATAAATCAATAAAAAATGTTAAAAAAAAAACCCCAGGTAACTGGCCCAGACAAATGGCTATGCCATTTAATTTCAAATGAATAAAGTGTTTTTCTGAATCCCAAGGGTAATTTAAAAATATAATTTTTATTATACAGCCATAATCATTATAATACTCTTTATAAAAGTAATCCTTGTGTTTTTCTGTTGTAAAAACTCAAGTCCAAAAGTAGCTTTTGAGAGTTTTGGAAATGTTGGTACTAAAAGTGCTAACTACCCTCATCACTGGTATTTCTTATGCCAGTGTTTTGTAAAGAGCTGACTTGTGTGATATCTAGCATTACTCCAAGTTATCACCAAAAGAAGTCTTGCAGATGGTACAAAGGGAAGACTTTGAGGAATAGCATTCCAGTTTATTTGTGATATTTAAACACATTTTCCCTTCATGTATGTAAGAAAATAAAGCATCCATCTGAAGAGAGCTGTAGTTGAAAATACAGATCTTCAAATAAGAATTTTGATCTGATATTTCATAGACATAAAGGGTTATTCTGCCTTTATACCATTATATATTTCTCTTTCTCCCTCTTTCTCTCTCTTTCCCACAAACTCCCAACACACACACACAAACACACAAACACACACACACACACACACACACATACACACACACACACACACAGAGGACAGGATTTTTCTAAAATATAAATAACAAAACAAATACTGATTATTTGCCTTGAATAATGGATTTTTCTTTTTTCTTTCTTCAGGGAAATAAATGTTTCAATTTTAGCAGCCCAGGGTAGGCCACCTCAAAATGTGCCTCAATGACATATTGATCATTTTGAATTAAAGTTACTTAAGAAATGGCCAATGCAAGAGGGATAGTCTGACAGTCTTTTCTATCTCCTTGAAAGCAAGAAGTCAATCTTTCATTTGAAAGGTACACTCCCTGAATCTGGAGGTAGAAGAAAACCCTTTTATCACCAGAGATAGGGAATTCAATCCAACAAGTCTATATAAACAAATCTTCTTACTTCTTAAATTTAATACCACAAGCCAAAACTCTGTTTAGATTCTTTACTAATTGAGCATACAAAACCTAAGTTTCTTCTTCTTGTCAATTCATCACAAATTTGTTTCTAGGTCTAAAAAGTTAAAAAGCTGCCTGCTGTAGGCACTACTTAGGTCTTATTTCTTCTGTGTGACCTCTGTGCACACCAATTAAATTTTGTTTTTATTCTATTAATCTGTCTTATGTCAATTTTATTATTAGTCTAGGCACATGAGCTCAATAGGGGTCGAAGAGGAAATTTACCCCTCCCCAATAGTTGGCAAGCCAGCCAGAGACTAGTTGGACCTTGCTTTCTTCCTAGGGTCTACTGTAGCTGAGAGATCCTGAGACATCTGACAAAGGCTAGCAGAAGCTAAGATTTCTTACTGCATCAACCTCCCAGATCTTTGCCTGCAAGATCTGGTGGAAGAAAAAGTGATGAGGGTCCCTTTTCTCTATAAATTTATTTTAGCAAGAGAAAATATTTGTAGATCTAGTGCCTTAGACTTAACAGCTCTTTGGGATCTTTTTTCTTCTAGAGTTGGTCAATGTTTTTCTTTGTCTCTATCTGCTGTTTTCTTTGTCATAAGGAAGAAAAAACATATGGCAGAATATAGGCTTAGGCCCTATAAGCCTGCTTCTGAGCTGGTCTTGCAGACTTTTGAGTTAACAATTCTCACCAGACTTGTATCTGTTTAGACAAATTTTGCTGTGGGTAGTTTGTGTGAAAATCAAATGAAATTATTTTCTTCCATCTTATTCTATGTTCTGAGAGCTTGGCTTTGTGTCCTGTGAGACTGTTCTCTCTGTTCTCAACCATGGGGCAGAAGGTGCATTTATTTGGGTGCATCTGATGACCAGTTGAATACACTGAGATTCTGAGACATAAAGTCATAAGTAACATTCTCTTTGTCTAGCCATGCCAGCTCTCAAGGAAGTTTGTCATAAAGGGTCCCAGCCCTTAAGGGGTCTTTGTCACCTTAACCTAAATTGCTTGTTAGTGCTGATAAAGTCCCATTCCACTAGCACCTGCTCAGTGTCATAAATTAGTGAGTTTATGGCCAGAGGCACCACACTTTTTGTGGGACACCGGAGACACTGTTTTCACTATACCATTATTACTGCTTGTAGTAACAAAGGGCTTTTACTTTCTAAGACTAGCTCTGGAAATAAACTTTTTGGATTTTGTGAGGGTTATATACTTTCTTGTGAGATGTCTCTTGCATGTTTGATGAAGCCATAGATAAAGGCTTTTTGGTTTGAGTCACTATTTGAAATTAATACAAGATACTACCTGTCAATGGTCAGATGATGGATTCTTTAAAATGTCTACAATTATTTTTTTAATTGAGAGCTTTTATTATAAACATCTGTCATATTGGTACTAATGGGAGGATCAAACTAAAGGGAAAAAAAGAATAATAACCAGCCTTAAGGAATCTCTTAAGATGAAAAAAATAATTAAACTTAAAACAAAGATCCAACATAAATTCTCCTTTATAAAACCCTACCTCCTCAGCAATTCCCCAGGCCTTCCTACAAGTAATCAGAAAACAAATCAGCTGGAAGCCAATATTCAAGGGCTAATAAAAAAAAAAAAAAACTGTCTTTGTCTTGCAAATCTCTACAAAACAAGAAGTACTATTCTAGAAATAAGCCAAGACCCACCTATATTTACCAATCCTAAAGTCTCACCTATTCCTCTCAAAATGTATATAAATATTATAAAAGATTAGGATACTGGAGCAAATTGTCTTGTAACCAGGAAAAAATTAATAATAATTGCATAAGACTTATGATAATATACAAATATACTCTGAAACTCCTAGAAGAAAACTTGCATTTTCTTTCTCTTCCCCTTAAAATTATAAGCCTTATCACATATTTAATATGTAAATACAACCCACATTGCCTGAGACTGAGCCCAGATCATCCTAATTGGTAGAACTTGAATCTAAAGAAAAATTAAGAGGGAATGAGGCCTTTTAAAGCACAAACTGCTATAAGAACTCTCTTGCCCAAACAGCCTCCTTAAAATTGCTCATTAAGGGCAAATACAGAACTTACAGTCATCTCCATAAATACTAAAACACTTTAGCCATCTGAGTGAGTAAACTTAATTTATTTCAACTGTTATTTATTAACTAGTGAGTTTTGTACCTGGTTCATGAACAAAGTTTTAAAATGAAAACTATGAGATTTCTGGTTGTGTCAGCCTATGTCTACATATGTATATTATAGATATGGTGCTTTTCTACCTGTAGATAGTTTTGCCAAAATTGATTTGTAAAACAGTTCTATTTAATTCACTTAAACGACCACTTATATTAAAAATTCTTAAAATATAATAAAAACTAATCCAGAGTTTTTCAAGTTCACATGATCTAAGATAATCTTTAGTACGTAAAAACTAATTTTAAGCTTGTTGGATTAAATACAGGTATATCTTCAGAGTTAGTATTGAATACAATACAGATAAACAACTTTTGTTCTACCTGAAATCACTAGTTAAGTGAGCTAATGTTGTCTCTGTTGCAAAGTAGTTAGAAAAACATCAAATAAGCAAACTATAATAACTACTTTATGTCTCATGAAATGTTCATGTGTAATCTAAGAATTATTGTCAAGAACAAATGAATTAAGTAGATTTAAATAAGTTAAGAGTTTTTAGATGAACTTTTAAACAATTGTTTTATTTATTTTTTTATTTATTTAGCAGAGAGGTATTTGGCTTATTTTTTTTTTTAAGGTGGTACTGGGGATTGAACTGAGGACTTCATGCATGCTAAACATGCACTCTACCACTTGAGCTATACCTTCCCAAGCAATTGTTTTATTATATGTCTACTTAAATAGTTTCCTATGCCTCTTTGGTAATTTACACCTTTAGAGTTTTGTTAAGTTAAATTAAATGATGGGAACTTATTGGGTGTCTAGATCATTTCCAAATATGTGAAATACTGAAATACTAATTGTTAAACAAGTCTTACTTTACTTACTTTTGATCTGTTATTACAGAGAGACTGAGTGTGATTGCATCTGTTAGTAAATATATTGTGTGATTTATTGAAAGATTATACTATGGAGAATATGTTTCTAGAAATTATAAAATACAATTTTTTATGTGTGGTTTAGTGCATTTACATGTTTAGTTAATGTTAATACAGTTCACAATTATTTACTTCTTTATTTTCACTTAAAAATACAATTTTAAAGGATTAAAAATTCTAATTAATATATGTGGTTAAAGCTATCAAATAAAATAATAAAAACAAGATTTGTTTTGGGGTAAGAAAAGGTATTAGGCATGGAGATGTTTCTGTTAAGAAAAATAAAATGATTTTGTCTTAAAAAAGGTTATTACTAAATGGAAAAGAAAAAAAGAGGGACAAACTAAAATGAACATAAGAAGTTTTAAAAGTTTTATAAAAAATGAATCTTCAGAAATGAATTATATATGTGGTCAGGACTGGATAAAATTAGAATGAGTTTAATTAGGTAAATGAGTTTTAATATCAAAAGTAAACATGCAAAATTGGAATTTGGTTTTCTCCCTGTCTAAAGGACAAAGTTTTTTTTTTTCTATTTGTATGTTCTTCATAATAAGAGATTAAGAAGATTTTACATTACCTTTAAGTAAATTGCTTACAAAAAATTTATGTCTTGTCAAAATAATCACTTATAGTCTATGTTCTTTATCAGGTTTTAATCTCTTAAATAAGCCCTAGTCCTCTCAATATTAAAAGAGCTAAGTTTTTCTCAGAATTATATGATTTTCTACATTTACCTAGGAAGTTTTTGTTATTTTGGTTAAATGGATATCTAAGTATTGTTTCACAGTGATCTACTTGACTGTTTTAAAACCTTTTGATATTTTAGACAAAATTCCCCAAAATCAATTTCTAAATAAAGCCTTTTTGACACAAAACTATCTGTGATATATAGGATATTTCAGATGGCCTTAGAATATCTCAAAGATTTGTTCTGTCTCCTTATAAAAAAGAGATGTATTAAACTACTTATAGATAAAAAAGTGATATATTAAACTACTTATGGATATTTAATGTTAAATTATATGGGAAGCATTGTAAATAAAGAGCAATTTTAAGCATTCTTTATGTTGTGTCTGTATAGGTATGTACTATAAATGTTCCAGAAAGTGTGTGAAATTTCTAGAAGCTTTATATGTCCTGGCAGAAAGTGTTGCCTGTTATCAAAAATTGAAGCTGACTCTAAAAGGACTGAACCAGCATATCAGGAAATGCTTTGACATTTATGCTAAGGCAGCAGCACCAAAAACAATTTGTAAAGATGGTGGCAAATGTGGATGAAGTACATTCTGTTTCTACAAAATTTGACCCCTAATTACAAGATGTTTGCCATCCTGATGTCCTTGTAACATGACAACAGTCTGATCCTGAATCAGAAAGATTAAGATGGGTAAATAATAACTGTGTATTAAACCCAAAGTAGAGTCTATGGAAAACCCAAGACCATTGTCTGGCTCTTCCTGACTCCCTGGATAATCCTGGGTTTTGTTTGTTTGTTTGTTTGTTTGTTGCATTCCTTCACCCACCACAATGCATTTAAGATAACTCAACTCGTAAACAGACATTAATGAGCCAAGTTCTATAAAATTATGTAAATGGCCTACTATCGATGCCCAACATGTCAGATCTATAATCCTGAAAAAGAACTGTTTTTGTCCCCAGAGGCCTCAGACCGTCTCTTTCTGGACCATTTGAACATCTGCAGCTGGATTTCATCCAATTACCATTTAATAGAAGTTATCAAAATGTTCCTATTATTGTATGGAAGTTTTCTGAATGAGGTGAAGCCTTTCCTTGCTGCAAGGTTTATGCCTTCATAGTGGCAAAAAAAACTGTTAGAAAATGTATTTCCCTTTGGGAGTATACTTTCCACAATCTTTAGTGATCAAAGCACCCACTTCACTCGGCAAATAATATGAGCCTTAACAAAAAATAACTTGCCAACTTCTTGGAATTATCACTTTCCTTATCACCCTCAATCATCAGTGTTGACAAAACTAGTGGAAAAACTGAACTCAAACAGAGCAAGAATTACTTACCTGTAATTGAATAAACTGATGACTATGATTATAATTTTTATAACTTTTTGTCAAAAAGTACTGTTTTTACCTTTTGTTTTCCAAATACAGAGATGCTTTTCTAGTACTTATAGAAATTTGGTAAATTATATATTTGTAAGATGAATTAAAACATGTATCCTTTTCTCTTTACCTGATCCCTCCAGAATTCAGAAGCTCTCAGTGAGTATTCTTATTTTCTTGGCAATATAGTTATTTGAATAGGTTCAAAAAGAATCTATTCTCCTTATCATAGTACACAATTGCAAACACTGATTATGTTACCAAATTTTTACTGAAATGTCATATTTGAGAGAGACATGTGTAGACAGATATGACCAGACTTCTTGAAGAAACTTAGTTTGACTTTATGGAATGAATAAGGCCCTTTGGAAAAACAGCCTGGTTCCTTGCTCACAGGGTTGCCAGCAGCATCACTAGGTAAATAATGAAGATCACTTCCTGGAAACCACAGGAACCTCAGAATATTTTGGGATATTCTTAAGGAAGAGAAGAGTTCACCCAAGTCTATAGGTATTACAGGCAAAGTTTGATGGTAAGTATTTGGCTCGGCTTCTTAGCCTCAAGAGACTATTGCAAATTCAATCTATAAATTCATTATAAACGGTAGCAGCAAAGCAGACTTCAAAAAGTGTACATACCAAGTCACTACTCTTGCTGAACTTATGTAAATAATCAAGCCAAATTTTTTTAACCTAGACTTATTTCACAAACAAATTAGTCTTGATTTGGCTATCTTTGGTAGAAATGAGAGTGATTATAGAGGGAAAATTATGTTTCAATTAAAAAACTATAATACACACTTGTGGATATTAGGTTCTAGTGCTATTAATTTTCCTTGAGATTTTGCTATCTACCTAAAAACTAAATTGGCTCTTAATATTTTTCTAGTTTCCTCCAGTATCTGGCTACAATTCTCTAAACTAACATTTTCCATTTTCTCTCACAATTTTGACTGAGAATCATTGAAAACTAAAACTTTCCTTTTTCCTGAATCCCTGCCAACTGACGGTAGATGACCGTATAAAAATTTTAGAGAAATTGCCCCAATAAATAATATTTAAATAATCTTCCTGCTTGTTGCTGTATAAGCTACTCATAAAGTTTACCCAAACACCTGATAACATCATCAAAGACATTTCAAACTGCAAAAGGTGCTTTGACTCTGATATTTAGAAATCTTGACTGACTATTCCTTGGGATCAGAAATTGGTTTATAATCTGCTATAATTATCAACATTTTTCTTGTGTTTCCGTGGGAATATCTCTTACTAAATATCTGATTGTTTGCACCAAAGGCCCAGCCTTGGGAGCCCACTTGCATCTCTGCCTTCTGAAATTAGATATGACTATTTAAATAAACTGACCTGTTCTCAGAATTAAGAAATTGGCTCAATAAAATGGAGGACTGCACTAACTCATTCTCTCTTTCCACAGTCACTAGCTCAGCTTTTAATATGTGAAACTTCCTGGGAACTTTCAGAGGAGGGAACTATTGGGGCAAAAGGTGGGCCACCCTAAATATGCCTCAATGGTATATTGATTGCTTTGAATTAAAGTTACTTAAGAAACTGCTAATGCAAGAAAGACACTCTGATCCTCCTTTCTGTCTTCCTGAAAGTAGGAATTATATTTCTCCTATGAAAGGTGCACTCCCTGCATTTGGAGGTAGAAGAACATCTTACTATCAAAGATAGGAAATTTGGGCTGAGAAGCCTATATAAACAAATGTTCTTACTTCTTTAATTTGCTACCCACAACCCAGAATCTGTTTAGATTCTTCACTAATTGAGCACCCAAAATTTAAGTTCCTTTTTCCTGTCAATTTCTCACAAATTTATTATTTCTTGGTCTAAAAAGTATAAAAGCTGCCTGTTTTGGCCACTTCTTTGGTCCTATTTCTATGAGATCTCCATGCTCATTAATTAAAATTTGTTTCTTTTTGTCCTGTTAGTCTGTCTTTTGTCAGTTTTATTAGTCCAGCCACATGAATTCAAGATGGGTAGAGAGGGAAATTCCCCTCTCCTTGACACAACCCAGGCAAATAACCAGGATAAATCATTGGTGTATAGATTCTTTTAATCTGAAATTTACCACAGGGGAGTTGATTTGTCACTAGTCCATTAAGAGATGATCAAAGATGTTTCTAATATGGTTGATTTCCACTGTTGTCTATAAATGCAAGGTACTGGGTTTGATCTAATATTTTTGGAGGTTAATTTAAAAAATAAAAAATGATGTTAAATGCATTTTGATATAGCACAGGAAACTATATTTAATATCTTGAAATACCTTTAATGGAAAAGAATATGAAAATGAATGTATGTATGTGCATGACTGGGACATTGTGCAGTACACCAGAAACTGACACATTGTAACTGTACTTCAACAACAACAAAAAATTTGTTAAAAAAAAGTGCATTTTGGTCTGGTTCTGATGCCTCCTAATGCTCAGTCTCCAATCTTGATCTCTTATATATATTCCAGTCCTGCATTCTAAATTAATTTCTAAGATATTTCCACTTCTTTCTATTTTTCCTATTTTTAATGATAACCATCATTTTCTGTGTGTCATCCAAGCTCAATACCAACCACTACTCAACTGTAAACAGCCTTATAGATTTCATCTTTCCCTGAGTGCTAAAATCCTTTCCCTCCTCTCAATTCCGACTGCTTCTCCCCTTATCCAGAATCATAGTATCTCTAATACACATAATTAGTATTGTCTGCTAAGAAATCTTCTGGCCTCCAAACTTTTTCTACTTCAATCTATGCTATAATTTGTTACCAAATCAATTCTAATAATTGCCTTGGTCATGTTTACTCTTTTTTACTAAAATCTTTCTGTAATTTTTCCTTCTTACTAAATAAAGACCTAAATTATTATCAGAGGGTACAGAGCTCTGTATAATGTAAATCAATCAACCTTGCTTTTCCAGTTTTTTCTTTCATCACTTTCCTTCAGGTTTCCTCCATGCCAACCTAAATTGAAATTCTTACTACTTCCTGAACATCCCCTATTACAATCATAGTCCTCTTCTAACTGAATATCCCCATCTCCATTTCCTTTGTCTAAATCCTAAATTCAGATCAAATGCCATTTTGTTCACGTTATTCTTCTATAGCCTGAAATAATTTCTCTTGCTCCTGAATTCTTAGAATATTTTTGTATTTTTGTTTTTATCTCTCTTGTGTAATATATTACTTTTGCAATTATATTCATTGTTTACATAATTGTCCTTTTTTATTATGCTATTAGAACATAATCTCCTTGAAGGAAGAAGATTGAATCTTACCTATATATAGGTACTTTATATTTAATAGCACAAACATAGGTTTTTCTTAATATTTAAGAAATATTTTAATTACTAGGAAATAGAAGTTCATGAAATAATTTTATTATTGATGTTATTTTATGCATTTATAATACATTTCAAATATCTCTGCCTTTTTGTGTTGAGGTTTAATTGGTGCCTATTGAAAAAGTTTCTTTGATTGAAACCTAACAATAAATCAGACACAAAATTACAAAAAGTTTGCTTACTCTGTCTCTTACTTTGCATTTTCCCCCTATTTTAAAACATTGCCGATATCTTTCTTTTTCTTCTTCTTGGTTGATTTGCTATAAAATATTTATACAATAGTGAAGATAATTTGAATAACAAATAGGATTGCTATTAAAAATCCTCTTTTTCTTAAAAGATAGAATTTTTTCTTGGAAAGTTGAGTGAAGAATATGAAACTCTAATTTCAACTATAGATTTATGTATTACTACATTTCCCACTCAAAACACCAAGTGTTATGTCAATATGTCAAATCCTTATCATCATAAATAATTTCAATAATAAGAGAACATGGCTTTCTTGATCTTCCACACAAGATAAAACTTTTATTTATGATGTCCTTCCCTGTAGAGTGTGTACTTCATAATATTTTTGTTGTGCTTCTATTCCAGTGAAAGTAGAAAATCTCACCTTATAATTCCAACTTTTCAATTACATTCTGTATTTTGTACAGTAAAATCCAACTAAATACTCACTACTTTGCATGTGCCTAATCTTCAGTGCCTATTTACATTTCATTGCAGTGTGACAGCAGGAAAAATGCAGCCAAATGTAAAAGGGCCAAGCCACGTTGTCAAGCAGAAGATTTAACTTATATTTTTTTTAAGTGAGAAGAAAAAAGAAAGGGGAGATGGGAAAGATAAAATATTTCTTCCTCCTAAAGCAAGCAGAATTCTACAAGTTAATACTTTAAAAGAATGAACTAGTATAAATATCCATCTATACAAAGTACAATCTCATTTTAAATTTAAATCCCTCAGAAACCCAGAGCACTGTGTTTATAATAGGAGAACAGCGGACAGACTTGCCCTTCACTGGAGGGCATGTCATATAGTCTTAGCCTTCTCTGCAAAGCCATCAGGCTGGCAGTAGTGACAGATGAACAGCTTACCATTAATTTTCCCTCTTTCATGTCTTCAATCCAAATGGTTCATATTCTCCACAGGGAGGCATCAAGGTCTTTGCCTTTATTTCTCTTGCATACTCACACTGACTTATAAATCAAGTGTAGATAAGAAAAGAGGGCAAATATCAATCTTTATTTTTTTTTCTCTTAGCCCATGCCCACTGGCACACTACTGAGCTTTGACTGAAAGATTCTTCAAATCGTTCTGTGATTCATAGTCTAGGGAGTTCTCAGTGAGGACAAAACAACAAAGGAAATCTGAAAGAGAGAATTTGTATATCTTGGCTTATAAATTAGAAGCTTTGCGATTGCAATGTTTTAAAGAATTGCTTACCTAAATTATGTGTCTAAGATGTTATCATGGTGGAAAAAACCTAGAATATAAAGCTATCTGTATTATGTTAGCATGAGTAGGAGAGCAGCAATCTTTAAAATGTTTCTTTAGTCTTATTTTTCCCCTCTATTATAAGGTGCTAGTTTCTTCATAAAAGTTGAAAAATTAGCCAAAAACAGATCTTCTGTTGTGATTGGTTTGCTTTCTTTGAATTGGAAGATTTCATAATAGCATTATAAGTGAAGTGTTTCATAGAATATATTTGAAGTTTATGGTTTTATATACCGGGGTTTTAGCATATGACTGCTAATCATTTGTCCATATTTTTCAAATTGTGCATTGTACCTTGTACCTGGTAAATTCTTAATAAATATCATAATTTTGGAAGCTAAAATATCCTGCAGTACTGGTTTGATTTTTAGTTATAGTGCTTATTTTATACTAATATTTAAGGTGGTTAAAGATGTCTCTTTTTTTAATTACCTTTGGAAAAACTATACTCTACTTCCTTTGAAAGAAATATTTCCACAGCTTTGTTAGTATATTAAAAAGAGGGAATGTTCGGCTGGGGAAAGAGTGCATGAAAATTCTTTTGATTTATAACAAATCAATCTTGTACTAAAAGTACATTCAAGACCGCTGGGTGATGCAATATGATTTCAAGCTCACAAAGGCTGATAGTGTAATCATTGAAAAATTATAATATTATTTTCTTGCTAAGCATGAAGTGTTAATGCTGTTAAATGACTACAAATGTTGATGTTCAAGGCTGCCTGCTGGCCTTTTGCAGGTGACATATCTAGGGATTCAGAGCTACTCCATTTTCTCTCCTCCTTTTATTTAAGGCTGCAGGCCCCATCTATAAATTACAACTGATGACAATAGTGGAAGCTAACAGTGGCAAAATTAGGCCCAAAGGCAAAATAATTATATATACAGCCTTCAGCAGTGAGGGAGAGAGCCATCAATCAGCCCCCAATTATTCACTAGTTAATCAGCTCTGCCCTTCCTTTATTGAAGGGTTACAGTGTAATTAAGTTGCCAGCATCCTTTTAATTCATCAAACATACAACACATGGCAGTGTTTGCTGCAATTGGGGGACAGCACCTTTGTAAGTCTGACCCCTAGCACTACTGCTGTGGAAGAGGAAAACTTCAGAGTTAAAAGAGAATATTTATGCAACAGCACAGCATTGAAGTAGTGATGTCTAGGCTTAAAACAACTAAGAGAATGGATATTACTGAGCACGTCCAAATCTATAACACTAACCTTAAATATGTAAATGAATATGCATGACTTTGTGTATTTATGGATGTGTATGAAAGTTATACATACAAAAGATGAGACAATAAAGAGATATTACTGAGTTCTAACACTCAAAAGAGCACTGACACTTTCAGAATGCAAGCTGTGGAAGGATACTTTCTTATTCCAATGAGATTGTCAATCCCACAGACCATTTTGGAGGGGTATTCTATAAACTTTCTCTAAGAACCAGTTTATATGGCACATCAGAAAATGAGATAAGTGACATTATAGTCACATATACTTGGTGTTTTTTGTTTTGATTTTTGTTCCTGAAAATGTTGTTATTCTATTTGATTGCCCAATTTGTTTCAAAGTAAATTTACAAAACTTATCCCTATTGAGAATGTTCTACAAAGCCTGACAACAACCCCTAATGATTACAGTGGTTATGTTATTGCTGTCCACATGGAGCCTCTTCCCTTGTGGACTATAAAGAGAATGACATTTGGATATCAAGATGTAATGTGTTGTTTTTCACAATTATATAGTTTCAGATTATTTTCTCATCTGGGTCAAAAGATAAAAGTGAACATCATTTATAAAGAAAAATTCATAGATATTTTATATCATATCATTTTCTAAAATCTCTATTTAAATAATTACATCCCATTCATAACTTGGAACCTAACAATATTGTCTGTGTAGAGTGATTCAATATGAAAGGACTCAAAGAAATATCAGAAAAACTGATATATATATTCTGAGGTGGCTTATCTTAGTACACATGATACATGCACACACACCCTGTGGGGAAATACATAAAACAACTGATTGGGGTGGGTACAGCTCAGTGGTAGAGCACATGCTTATCATGCACATGGTCCTGGGTTCAATCTCCAGTACCTCTGTTAAAAAAAAAAAAACTGACAGAATGGCTAAACTAAATAATTAGTTTAAATTATGCATGGCACAGTATGTGGGAAATATGAACATTTTAGGATTTTAGAATCAATGATAAATTGTCTTAGATACAATCTTCTAAATCCTCACTTTGTATTCAATTTAGGTATTGTTACTTGACTGTCTGTGTGTTCTTTTATTAACTACATTCTAAGAAATTTGAAGACAAGAATGTTTGTGATATCTCCTTCCCACTCCCTGATATAGCATGATAGCTTGCACATAATAGGGAAGCCAAAATCTTTCACTGAATGGATGATATAGACAATTCATATAAAACAATTGGTTTAGCAGCTACTAATAATAATCTAAGGCTTAAATTAAATTGGTGATTATATTTCTGTTATACACAATCTAAAAATGATTAAACTTTGAATATCTACAAAATTAATCATGCAAGAGGAAGAGACACAAAAGAAGCCCCAAAATGTCTTCCTGTCTAAAAAAGTATGTTACATTTTGATTCCAAACTTTAAGTTAATAGTGACATTTTTATTTCTAAATATAATGTTACCTTTGTCCCTATGATTAATTGAATTTTGCCTACTTGGTCAGTAAGATTTCTATTTCTCTAGGTTTTTGCTTACTAATTTCATGGATTCATGTCCTAATATTTTCATATGTATGCAAATTAAGCCTACAGGTACCTGGTTATTATTTCCAAAAATAAAAATAAAAGATGCTATATAGTCCTGATTTTCAGTTTATTTAAGTAATTATTTCCCATTTCTTCCTTTTCTCTATCCTGCATTCTTCCTGTTCTTTGAGTTGCCTTTTATGATTCATGATTATTTTATTTTTTTCTGTGTAAAGATAGAGATTTTTTAAAAAAGCATTAAGAGCTATTTATTTTTCAGAATGAAATACAGCTTGTAGGTATTATTTAATAAACAACATTTCCCCTGGTATTTTTCTTAGTCCAAATAAATTCCATGGAGAACTTCCCCTAATATCTTTCACAAGTTGCATCTTATTTCTGGTTTTCACTTTTTTTATTATATTGGCCTTCACTGAATTTCATGGTAGGTTAGACTTAACTGTCCTACTTAGTATTTTTTTTCTTTCTATTTATTTTAGTTTCCTGCCTCATCCTGCGTGGAGACCAGTTGACAAGTCATTTTCAAGTCATTGTCATGTTTTATAATATGTTACTCAAATAGATGTGAAGAAAAACATATTACTTCTCTCTTTTAATATCTTGATCATCATATATGATTGAGTTTATAACTAGAACCTATATAAAACTTTTTTCTAAGTTCTGTATAGGATCATTTCAATTTTTTCTAGACGACATTAAATGTTTCTATCTTTTGTCCAGAAAGATAAACTTTCTAAATTCAATGTAATTTCTAAAAACTTGTACGGTGGATTTAAGACTATCTTAAAAGTTAAGCAAATAAAAATAGCACTGTAAAGTGGAGGACTTGCATGTAAGGATGACTCAAAAAATATAATAAAAAAACACAACCTACTTTTTCCTGCATAATTCAGAATAAGGCAGATATAAGTTCTTTCTTTCTTGGACTGTCTGTTGGAGGGCCTCAGCTCCTTGCTTTACTTGGCAGTTGAAGTAAAGCAAGGCTAAACTTTTTTTATGTAGCTTCATAAGCAAACCCAGCCCATGTTTTAAATGAAGTTAACAAAATGAAGAATTATTTATAAATGGATATTAATGGGGATGTGGTCTACCATATTTCTGCCAAACATCATGATTTATTCATTAACTAAAGCTTTTAAAATATCAGTTTCCTTAATCCAAAAGCAGCTCTAAAGCACCTTCCTCTCCACTACCATTTCCCATACCTCAAAATAAGTTTCATACTTGACTTAATGCTCAAATTAAACTCTAAATTTGGTTGCTATGCAAAGGAAATGAAGCAACAGAGATGATTCTCCCAAATGAAATAAAATGATAACGACTCATACTATGTTAAGGGAGAAATAGGTACTGATATGAGAGAAGCAAAGGAGCACATATGGCATTGCTTGGGTCAGATTTATTCCAGAAGAACAGAGGGAAGAACAATATCTAAGCTGTTTTTCTTCAGATAGATAAGAGAAGAAAGTTTTTATGCCTTTCTATGATGAAATTAGCAACATCCCAAGAGACAATCTGTATCAATTAGGATGAAAATTTTGTCTTCTTTTTAAAGGTTTAAATTTACAGTTAGGATGCTCTTTCTTTGCTAGATTACCTCCCAGTGCCTGATTTAATATTGGCTTGAGAGGAACATTTTTGGCAGCTCTTAGCCCAGAGTCCAATAACGTGGCTCAGTAGAAGATTTTTGTGTAAATGAAATAATTAGGCTTGGAATATAACAAAAAATGTCAGATGATCCTTGAAAATTGTTAGTGTTTATGTATTTTTTCCTTAAATTTATAAGTACAGTAAAGTCCTATTTTGAGCCAACTTAAAAATATAATTAAACATACTGTGATCTGATCTCATTCTCTAAATCTAATGAACTCTCAACAACCAAAGCCTGAAAGAATAGAGTGAGGTTACAAGTCGTATGATCTTCCTGCCTCTCAGCACCAGAGTTATAAAGGAGTTTCACTGTTTTTCTCACTTTACTTGTTATAAAATGGGAAATGGCATTTGTTCTCTTAAAGAGAAACTCAGGGAATCAATTACTTTGTACAAAATGTATACATTCTTTAGGCTTCTCTTCTGAAAATAAAGGATGCAGGGGCATACCTTCTGAGGTCTTAGAAAAGGAGGGACTTTCATGCTTTGAGTGTCCTTGAAGGGAATAAAAAAAATTCTTCATTCACTTCAGTCAATAGATTGGAGATTCCAGCTCTTCAAGAACATGGGTTATTACTGTCTGCAAAATCTGAGCAGTCAACATAATAATTATTGCACTTATGTAACTCCCTATTCTAGGCCTCCTTTATGAGACTCCTATGAGTCAGCTATTATTGGCTTCATTTTACAGGTGAGGTAACCATGTCACAGAGAAGTTATAACTTTTCCAAGTTTACACAGCTAATATGTGGAAAACTAAGGATTGTAAACTAGGCAATAAGGCTCCATAATCATGTTTAACCACTACACTATTACCACAGTACTTTTGATGGTCTAGAAGATTTAAATGAAATGTTTCTTCCTTTGATTCTATGATGAAAAATACTATTGAGAGTCTCCTTCATTCCAGTGTCAAAATAAAATAATGCTAACATCTTTGGGTTTATATGCCAGCATAATGTTCACAAATTGTAACTTGTATTTAATATGCATATATAATATAACATATAGTATATACTATACAATGTATATAATTATATATTAAAAGAAATTGTTAGATAAAGAGATAAAAGATTGTCAAAAATCCTGTGTACTGTTTAAGCTGATCAGTTAAGCCTCTGAGTGATCTTTACAAACTCTGTATGAGTAGACTTTACAAACTCCATCTCTTCACTAGCCAAGTTAGGAAAGAACACCATTTTTGGTGTACATCCCTGGTGTAATAAAGGTTAAAATCATGTTTTCCAAAAAAAATTACTTTACTTTTATACAAAATATGAAATTACAATCAGTATGGAATTGTTGTCAGTAGTGGCACAAGTGAAATATGATCATACTTGTCAGCCAATATATAATTATATATTACTTCAGTTAGCATTTAAATACTACAGCTAATGAGCTAATTCATATGAAAGCACTTTGTAAATAACAAACTGTTATAGTATTTTTTTCTCAGCTCATATTAGCCTTTTTATTTATTTAATAAACTTTCTTAGCTTTTAAATGTCTTTTTTCCAAACACTTATCTCAATTTAATACTAGCAGAATGAAGTATTCAAATATCAGTTTTGCATATGTTAAAATACTAATTGGGGTGAATAAATTATCCCAGGTTACTGTAAATTGCAACTAATAGGACACAAAGTCAGTCCTAAAAAACACATGTCTTTTGTGCATCATTCCACACCTGCTATTTAATTTCTTTCAACACTTATTCCTTCAAGCTGTCATTCCCTTCTTCAATTTTATTGTTCTTAATTGAGCCTCGTGTTCTTTTTTTCAATCAAATATATCTTATTACCTGGTCTATAGGACAACTTAAAAGACATCTGTGTGCTTGATGTGAATTATCACTGAAATCTTTTTGAAACATGACATAGCTATAATTCAGAATTGAATTACAATTTTAATTATATCATTTTCTCTGCCATGTTTTGGACTCTGTAGCACTCATATAGGCCTTAAACCTCAAAGTTATGTCTTATTTTCTTTAATCCATCATATCTAGTCTTTCATACAGTAAATAGATATTGAGAGATGCTATATGTAAGACCTTGTTCTAGGCACTGGGAAACATTAAAAGCTGTATACATCATAATCTATGATTCCTTAACTTCATATTTGTCATAATATAATTAGACAGAAAAGTAATATAGAAGTTACTTGAGGACATTGATTATGCCTTAAATTTTGCACAGAATTTTAAATGACATTTGTTGGTTAAGAAGTGATGATACTTTATGCATCACTGGTGGGACTGTAAAATGATACACCTGTTGTGGAAAACAGTTTGGCAGTTTCTCAAGAAGTTAAATATAAAATGACCGTATGACTCAGCAATTCTACTCTGAAGTATATTCCCAAAATAATTGAAAAGAGGTCATCAAATTAAATATTTATAGGAATAATTTGTTTCTCTGGTGGACATAATCACATAATCACAAAAACCAAAATTTGGAAACAAGCTAAAGGTTGAATAATGGATAACAAAATATGGTATATCCATACAATGAAATATTAATCAACTATAACAACAAAAGAAGTAGATACATGCTGCAACATAAATAAGCCCTTAAAACATTATGCTAAGGGAAAGAATCCATACACAAAGTGACACATATTTTATGGTTCTAATTAAATATCCAGAATAGGTAAACTGATAGGAAAAAACAGATTAGTCATTGCCAGAGACTGGGGAAAGGGATAAAAGTGGAATGACTGATTAATGGGTTTGAAATTTCCTTTTGGTGTGTGTGAGTAAGTGCTTGGCTTCCCTAGTCATGCAGAACACTGTCAAAGAGGTTCACTTCTTTCTTGGTTCTCCTAGAATACTGAGGTAAGCTACACAATTGGTGGGGGGTGGAGCAGTGAGGGACTGGGAGAACAAAAGCCAGGACTCAGAACCGAATATACCAAAGGGACATGGCTCTTACTAATCACTTTGAGGACTCTATCAAGAAACCCATCTATGAACCACTGGAAATGCTTCACCTGAGGATCCTCAATACTGCCCCATGGGCACCTCAAAGTTCCACTTGACTCACTTACACACAATCCCACACAATGGCCAGCTTCTTGTGCATGTCAACGAGGGTAGCAAATGTGAGCCTTTGCAGATGGATAGTGAGCACATATGGAAAGCTAGCCCAACTCTTTGAGGCTGGAAAATATTGTACAAATTTGAGCATTAAACACTGGCTTAGAAAAAGCAAATGGGAGGTTGTCAGCACCTAGCCTGGCTATGCAGGATCAAGAGAAGGCATGCAATCTTAAGAGTTACTCCTCAAGATGGAAAGAATAGCGTGTAACAGGTATATCAATAGAAAAATTTTGAGAAGCCTCGGAATCCCTAGAAGAGCAGAAAGTACTTTTTGCCTGAAGCCAACCAACAAAGACTGCAGGATGTGACTTTTTCAAATGCAAAAACAGCAAAATAAGATTCTAAGGAACATGAAAAATAAAGGAAATGTAATGCTACCAAAGAAACACAATGTTTTCAGGAATCAGTCCCAAAGAAATGGTGATCCGTGATTTACCCAATAAAAAAAATCCAAAATAGTTGTTCTAAGTAAACTCAGGGAGCTACAAGAAAATATAGAAAGACAATTCAATGAAATCAGGAAAACAATACAAAAACAAAATGAGAAATTTAGCCTAGGGTTGGAAATCATAAAAAAGAATGAAACAGAAATTCTGGAGTTGAAGAATATAATAAATAAAATTAAAAATTCAGTAGAGAGTATCAAGTGGCTTGAGCAGAAGAAAGAATCTGAGATTAGAAGATAGGAAAGTTGAAATTACTAATACCATTATTATGGGAAGGCATAGCGACAACAAGATAGCAAGAAAAAAGAGAAATAAAAGACATAAAGATTAGTAGGAAAACAAGAAAAGTTACCCTCTTTGCAGCTAAAGCGATTGTTTACATAATAAATTCCTGAGAAATCTACACATAAAATTCTTATGATTAAGAAGTAAATTTGGTAAGATCACAGGATACAAGATTAACACAAAAGTCAATTACACTTCTATGTATTAGTGATGAACATGCAGAAATTATATCTAAAATTGTGATATCATTTATAATCATTCCAAGATAGCTGTGATGATAAAGACATACTTAAGTATACAATTAACAAAACATGTACAGAATCTGCTTACTAAAAATTAGAGAAACATATTGTTGAAAGATAGTTAAAGATTTCCATAAGTGAAGATACAAACCAAGCATATGGATTAGAAGACTCCAAATAATAAAGATATCAATTCACCACAAATTAGTGTATAGATTTAATGTAATTCTTATCAAAATATCAGCATTTTTTTTCCTCTGGTGGACATAGACAACCTTATAAAAAGTTCTGTGAATAAGCACAGAACCAAGAACAGGTAAAGCAATCTTTTAAAAACAATAAGGTGGGAGAAATTATTATATCTTAATATATAATCAAATCAATATTAAGCTTTACTATATACCTACAGTGATTGAAAGAGTGTGACATTGGTGGAGGAATAGACACATAAATCAATGTAATAGCATAAAGATCCCAGATATTGACCCACATAAATAAATGCAACTTATCTTTTTCTGGTTTTATTGATACAACATACATCACTGTAGAAGTTTAAGATGTACAGTATAATGTAATGGTTTGACTTACATATATGGACATAATTACTGCTACAAGTTTAGTTAGCATCATCCTCTCATGTAGATATAATAAAAAAAACAGTAAAAAAAAAAAAAAGAAAAAAATTTGTTTGAAAGGAGAACTGTGGGTTCGTCACCAGTTGTGGGTTCTGGCCAGCAGAAGTCCCACCAAGATGGAATGAATTACTCAAGACTCTGGGGAAAAGTCAAGAGGGCGAGAGGGAGTCGGGAGCCATCGCCCGGAGCCTCTCAAATCTCTCATATTTATTGAGTACAGTAGAAGCAGGAATTTAGGGAAGGACAGGGTGGGATCACAATGAATACAAAGGCTTTGTTTATTGTTGGTGTTTGGCTCAAGGTCAGAAGACCCTTTTTGGTGAATCATGTTTGTGTTGAGCCTTTCAGTTTATCAGGATGGAACGTATGAGAATCAGCTGCTTAACAAGATTTTTCTTGGACTCAGGCCTGTCTTAGGTTGCCCCCTCAGGGGATCTTACCTGTCATTGGCTAACCAGCCTTCTCACCTCTGAGTCTGCAGCTTTTTATAAGTTGTTTACCATTCCAGCCCAAGGCTGCTTTGGGGATAGAAGACTAATAGCAGGCACACCCAGTGTTTATAGCCAGGGGCCTGGGTCATTGCTAAAACTTCAAGGCAGTTGCTAAGCACATCTTCTTTAAGGAGATAAGTGGCCGGGATCTGTTACAATTTGTTAACCCAATCATGGGCTCCCACAGAGAACTCTTAGGATTTACTCTCTTAACTATTTTTGCACATATCATGCAGCAGTGATAACTATAAGCATCATACTGTACGTTACTTCCCTAGTACTTGTGTATCTTGTAACTGGAAAACTAAATTTTGACCACTTTTCTCCTATTCCCTCTCTCCCCTATCTATAGTAACCACTGATTTAACTCCTCTTTCTATTAGTGTATTTATTCATTTGTTTTTAGATTCAAATGTAATTGAGATCACACAGTAATTGTCTTCCTCTGTCTGACATTTTTCACTTAGAATAATGCCCCCAAGGTCTATCCATGTTGTCACAAATGGCAGGATTTCTTTATTAGAAATGGCTGAATAACGTTTCTCTGTGTGTGTGTGTGTGTGTGTGTGTTTATGTGTATATATATGTGTGTGTTTATATATATATGTCTATATATATGTATATTGTGTGTGTGTGTGTGTGTATATATATATATATAAAATCACGCTTCTTTATCTGTTCATTTATCAGCAGACCCTTAAGTTGTTTCCATGTCTTGGCTATTATAAATAATGCTGCTATGAATTAGGGGTGCAGATATGTTTTAGAGTTAATGTTTTTAATTCTTCTGAATGTATCCTAGAAATGGAATTGCTGGATCATATGGTAATTCTGTTTTAAATTTTTTGAGGATCATTTATATGGTTTTTCATAGTGGCTGTACCTGTTTACAATTCCAAGCATACAGAAGAGTTCCCTTTCTTTACATCCATGCCAGCCATTATTATCTATTGTCTTTTCATGAGGATTATTCTAACAGTGTAAGGTGATATCTCATATTGGTTTTGATTTGAATATTCTTAGTAACTAGTGACATTGAGCATCTTCACATGTATTTATTGGTCTTTCATATATATTCTTTGAAGAGAGGTCTATTCAGGCCTTTTCCCTATTTTTAATTTGATTTTTTTATCTAATGAGTTGTATTAGTTCTTTACATTTTGGATATTAATCCCTTATCAAATACATGGTTTGTAAATATTCTTTCTCATTTTTTCAATTGTCTTTTTTACTTTGTAAATTGTTTCTTTTGCTTGTATAGAAACTTTTTAATTTCATGTAGTCCCACTTATTTATTTTTTATTTTGATACTTAGGCTTTAGGTGTCATATCCAAATATTCATTGCCAAGATTCATATCAAGAATATTTCCTGTTTTCATCTAGGAATTTCCTTTTTCAGGTTTTATATTTAAGTCTTTAATACATTTTGAGTTATTTTTTTAAGTGGTGTAAGATAAAGATCTAGTTTCATTTTCTTAACACATGAATATCCAATTTTGCCAGCAACTTTTATTGAAGAGACTGTCTTTTTCTTCATTAAGTATTCTTGGCTCCCTTATCAAATATTTGTTGACTGCATATGATTGGGTTTATTTCTGGGCTCTTAATTCTGTTACATTGGTTTGTTTGCTTTTATTGCACAATTATACTATGTTGATTACTATAGCTTTATAGTATAGCTTGAAATTAGGGAGTGTGAAGCTTCACGCTTTCTTCTTCCTCAGAGTTGCTTTGGCTATTCACATTCTTTTGTGGTTCCATATAAATTGTAAGAATTTTTTTTTCTCTACTGATGTAAAAATTGCCACTGGAATATTGGTAGGAGTTGCCTTGAATCTATAGATGCCTTTTGGTAGTGTGGACATTTTAACAACATTAGTTCTAACCTTTGAACCCAGGGTAACTTTTCATTTATTTGTGCCTTCTTCAATTTCTTTCATTAGTGACTTTCAGTCTCAGAGTAGAGACCTTTCGCCTCCTTGGTTAACTTTATTCCTAATTCTTTTTAACATTTTTGATGCTATTGTAAACAGAATTTAAAAAATGGTTAGTTTATCATTGGTATATGAAAGTACAACTGATCTTGCATGTTGATTTTGTACCCTATAACTTTACTGAATTCATTTGTTAAATCTCATAGTTTCTTGGCATAGTATTTAGGATTCTATATATACAATCATGTTATCTGCAAGTAAAGGCAATTTTACTTCTTTTTTTTCAATTCTGATATATGTTTTTCTTGCCTGATTTATCTGGCAAAGACTTCCAGTACTATGTTGAATAAGAGTACTGAAAGTAGATACTCTTTTCTTGCTACTGATCTAAGGGGAAAATTTTGCAAAATTTCACCACTGAGTATGATACTAGGTGTGGGTCTTTCATATATGGCCTTTATTTTGTTGAGATATATTTCTTCCATACTTAATTTGTTTGGAATTTTTAATCACAAACAGATGTCAATTTTTTTCAAATGCGTCTTCTGTAACTATTGAGAGAACATTATGATTTTTTTCATCCTATTAAAGTGATGCATTAATCGATTGATTTGCATAAATTGAACCATCTTTGCATCCTAATTATAAATCTCACTTGATTATGATGAATAATTCTTTTAATGTGCTGCTGAATTTAGTTTGCTAGTATTTTATTGAGATTTTGTGCATCTACATTTATCAGGAATATTGTTGTGTAGTTTTATTTTCTAGTAGTGTTCTTTTCTGGCTTTGGTATTAGGTATTTTGGTAATAGGTCTTCATCACCCTGGTAATTAGCTTGGTAAGGCTCCCCCATCTTTGATTTTTTGGAAGAGTTTGAGAAGTTTGACATCAACTCTTTAAATGTTTGGTAAAGTTTACTAGTGATAATATCTGGTTCTGAGCTTTCTTTGGGAAAATTTTGATTACTTATTCAATCTCACTACTAGGAATTGGTCTATTTAGACTTTCTATTTCTTCCTGATTTATT
The DNA here is from genome assembly GCF_009834535.1 of Camelus ferus. Classification (NCBI taxonomy): domain Eukaryota; kingdom Metazoa; phylum Chordata; class Mammalia; order Artiodactyla; family Camelidae; genus Camelus; species Camelus ferus. The sequence goes on from NC_045732.1 coordinate 53,245,313, forward strand.
ATTGGTAGTTTTTATGTTCCTAAGAAATGTTTTGTTAATTCTAAGTTGTCCATTTTGTTGGCTTATAGCTGTTGACAGTAACCATTTATGATTTTTTGGGTATCTGGGCTATCAGTTGTAATATCTCCTGTATAATTTCTAATTTTGATTTGGAACTTTTGCCTTTTTCTTTGGTTCATCTAAATAAATTTTTATGAATATTGTTTATCTTTTCAAAGAATCAACTCTTAGTTTGGTTAATCTTTTCTATTGTTCCCTGTTAGTCAATTTCATTGATTTCTGCTCTAGTCTTTATTATTTCTTTCCTTCTTCTAATTTTAAGCTCAGCTTGTTCTCCTAATTTGAGTTCCTTAAGGTTTAGAGTTAGGCTGTTTATTTGGAATCTTTTTGTTTCCTTTTTCATATAGATGTTTATGGCTATTAATTTCCCTTCTAGAACTGCTTTTGATTTTGAAATTTTGGTATGTTGTGTTTCCATTTTTGTTTGTCTCAAGATACCTCTTTATTTCCCAAAAGATTTCTTTTTTAATCCATTGGTTGTTTAGGAGAGGGCCATTTAATTTTTATGCTGTCAAGAATTTTCCAGTTTTTCTCTTGGTTTGATTTCTAGTTTCATACCTTTGTGGTGAGAGAAATCCTTGGTATAATGCTAGTCTTTTTGAACGTGCTAACCCATGTTTTGTGGTCTAATGTATGGTCTATTCTAGAAAAATTTTTATGTTCACTTGAGAAGAATGAATATTCTGCTGTTGTCAAATATAATTTCCTGTATATTGCTGTTAGGTATATTTGGTCTATAGAGTTACTCACATCTATTCTTTGTTTATTGATTCTCTGTCTGGAAAATCTATTCATTGTTGAAGCTAGGGGTATTAAATTCCCTGACTCTTATGGTATTGCTGTTTGTTTCTCTTTTAAGCTCTGTTAGAATTTTCTTTATGTCTTTAATTGTTCCTATGTTGAGTACATAAATATTTATAATTGTTATATTTTCATGATAGATTGATGCAATTTTCATTATATAATGATCTTCTTTGACTAACACTTTTAATTTAAAGTCTATTTTGTCTACTATAACCCTAACTTTTCCTGCTTCTTTGGAGTTATTATTTGCTTAAAATATCTTTTTCCATCCCTTCACTGTCAGTCTATGTGTCTTTAAGGCTAAAGTGAATATCTTCTAAGCAACATATTGTTGGAATTTTTTAATCAATTCAGCCATTCTATGTCATTTGATTAGAGAATTTCATAGTTTTATGTTTAAAATAATTATAAGTAAAGACTATTGCCATTTTGTTAATTATTGTCTGTTTTTGGTGTTTTTTTTTTTTTGGTAGATCTTTCTTGTTTCTTAACATGCTGTCTTTTTTGTGTTTTGATGTCTTGTGATATTAGTTTTCTTTGCTGTCTTTATCAATTTCTTTTGTGTAATTACAACAGGTTTTTACCTCGTAGTTACCATACTTACATAAAACATCTTAAAATTACAACACTCTATATTAAACTAATAACAACTTAACTTCAATAGAATTCCTAAGACTTACACTTTTTCTACTCCTTTCCCTCACATTTCAAGTTATTGATGTGATAATTTATGTAATGTGTAACTAATAACAGATGCTTTTAGTTATAGTTATTTTTACTATGCTTGTTTTTTAACTTTTAAACTAGAGTTGTAAATGAATTACACATCACCATTACCATATTACAGAATCCAAATTTGGCTATATATATACCATTACCAGTGAGTTTTACACTGCCTTTTAAAGATTTTATGATATTGCTTAGCTTTTTTTTTCATACAAAAAACTTGCTTTAGATTTTTTTGTAAGGTAGGTCTATTGATGATGAATTCCCTCAGTTTTTATTTATTCAGGAAAGTCTTTATTTCCTAAGGACAGCTTCACAAGGTATGTAGGTTGACAGGTTTTCTTTTTCTATCAGTAATTTAAGTATGTCAGTATGTTCTTTTCTAGCCTGAAAAGTTTCTGTTGAGAAAACTACCTATAGCTTTATTGGAGTTTTATAGTATGTAATCTCTCTTTTTTTTTATTGTTCCTTTGAAAATTGCCTTGACTTTTAACAATTTAATTATAATGTGTCTTGGTATAGCCTTATTTGTATTCATCCTATTTGGAGTTTTTTGGATCTCTAGGATCTGGACGTTAATTTCTCACTCCAGGTTATGGGTGTTTTCATCCATTACAGTTTTAAATATAGTTTCTGTACTTTTCTCTATTTTTTTCTTCTACAATTCTTATAATGTGAATATTGTTGATATTTATTGGATCTCATAATTCCCATAGGCTTTCTTCATTGTTTTGTATTTTTTTCTTTTTAATATTCTGATTTTATAATTTCAAATATTCCATGTTATAGGGCACTGCTTTTTTTTCCTTCTGCATGGCCAAGTGTGCTTTTAAAGATCTTTATTTAATTATTTAGTTTATTATATTTTTCAGCTCTAGAATTTCTTGTGTTTTTGATAATTTTTATTTTTTATAAACTCATTTTGTTATTGCATTGTTTTCTCAATTTCTTTTAGTTGTCTGTCTATATGTTCTTGTAATTCACTAAAATTCTTGGAAAAGATTATTATGAATTCCTTGATAGTTCAGAGACGTCCATTTCTTCAGGATCTTTATTAGTTGGAGTTGTAATAGTTTCATCAATAGTTTTATAGATTATATTCCATTCAAAGTTATTAAAAACATTCCCTATATTTTCCTGTGCTATAAAATATATAATTGTTGCTATTTATTTTACAGATATTAGTTTGTATCTCTTAATTCCATACCTCTTTCTTTCCCCTCCCATTTTCCCTCTCCCCGCTGGTAACCAACAACTTGCTTTCTATATGTGTGAGTCTGTTCCTGTTTTACTATATACATTCATTTGTTTTGTTTTATTTTGTTTTTAGATTCCACATACAAGGGATAACACACAACATTTGTCTTTAACTCCAGCTTTGTTCTTTTATTTCAAGATTGTTTTGGCAGTCTGGGTCTTTTGTGGTTTCATATAAATTTTACGTTTATTTGTTCTTGTTCTGTGAAAAACGCACAGATATTTTGATAAGGATTGCATTAAATCTTGATTATTTGATTAGTACAGACGTTTTAACAATATCAATTGTTTAAGTTCAATAACATGGGATATATTTCCATATATTTGTATTATTATTAGTTTCATTTATCAGTGTTTTATAGTTTTCAGAGCATAGGTCTTTCTTCTTCTTGGTTAAGTTTATTCCTAGGTGTTTTATTATTTTTGATCCAATGTTAAATATAATTATTTTGCCATTTTTTCTGGTAGTTCATTATTAGTGTTTACAAAGGCAACAGATTTCAGTATATTAATTTTATATCTTGCAACTTTACTGAATTAATTTATCAGACTTAATAGCTTTTTTGGTGGAGACTTTGAGTTTTCTCTCTATTTATAGTATCATGTTATTTGGAAATAGTGAGCTTCACCTCTTCCCTTCCAATTTGGATGACTTTATTTCTTTTACTTATCTCATTGCTGTTGTTAGGACTTCCTAAACTGTATTAAATAGAAGTCACAAGAGTTGACATCCTTGTCTTATTCCTGATTTTAGAGGAAAAGTTTTCATCTTTTAACCATTGAGTATGATGTTAGCTGTGGGTTTGCCATAAATGGCCTTTATCATATTAAGATATGTTCTCTCTATACTAACTTTGATGAGTGTTTTTATCATGAATAGATACTGAATTTTATCAAATGCTTTTTCTGTGTCTATTGAGATTATTACATGATTTTTATCTTTTCTTTTGTTGATGTGGTGTATTACATTGTTTGATTCATGAGTTCTGAACCATCCTTCCATTCTTGTAATAAACTCCACTTGATGGTGTATGATACCTTTTTATATAGCGTTTGATTCAGTTTGCTAATATTTTGTGGATTTTTGCATCTAAATTCATCAATAATGTTGTCCTGCAATTTTTTTTTTGTTTGTTTTGCTTTGTAGTATCTTTGGTTTTTGTATGAAGGTAATGGTGGCCTTATAGAATGAATTTGTGAGTTTTCCAACTTTAATTTTTTTGGATAGGTCTCCATTTATTTATGATTAATTATTAGAGCTTTGTCACTTTCCTTTTGTGGTGTCATCCATACCTGGCTTTTCTTGATTTTTGATCCCCTACATTAGTACCTGTGCATTTGAATATGTGGTCTCCTCTTCCAGACTTTGCAGGTTCATGTTGACAAGTCAACTCCCTTGGGGTTTCTGGACGTGTCTACTGGTTGTTCTTGGCCAAGTGGAGCTCACTATTAGAGTCTATTTTGGGAACTATTAGAGCTTTGAGGTTGGAGGTGGGGTGGTTCATGCTACTGGCTGAGAATACTTTGATAAAACTTCTGGCTTATTTCCCTGCCCAAATGAGGCTGAAGAATGGTCTTTGTGGTTTTCTAGATTCTATGATCAGGCTTACTATTCAATTGACCCTGGGTATTATATTTAGCAGTAGTTGGCACTGTATATTAACTTCCCTGACTGTAGGCAGCATTTCATTTTGCTGCTTACCAGTGCAGCAGTGCCTGCACAGCTTGTGCTTGGAGACCTAAATCAGGCAAGAGTGTGCACTGAATATCATGGTCAGGTGAAACCACTGATTTTTCTCTGCAAATGGAAATGCACTAGCTATGTTCTCTATTTAGCTGCCACTATAAACGAAGCAGATTGGTGGTCTATGCAGTTTCCTGTGTATTCTACTAAGTTTCCCTGTTTGGGCAATCCAAGATTGTATTCACCAATAAATGGGGTTATGAATTAGTTTTCCTTTCTGGGCATGGTTGTAGAAGTAGATCCAAGGACACTAATGCCCTTTGTTTGTGGACTTCACTCAAGCCAACTCATACCCCAAGTTCCTGGATCCTACAGGGTTATTGGCTCTGTTCTGAGGGCAGTCAACTCAGCCCTCCCACCTTTTGGCCCAAGAGTTCCTGGATTATAAACTTACAAGATGTTCTTGGCCAGCTTTTTCTGACAGATGAAGCTGGGTCCCATGTTCCACAGTGGGTGAGCCTATGACTCAGTCTACTGCCTGGGCATGACTGTGAGAGCCCACTTCAGGAAACTCCCAATTTTCCCAAATTGACTTTCTGCTGGCAATGGGCCAGGAGCCAGGAGCTGTAGTGGGTAGAACTATGACTCAGCTACTCTGCCTAGATGTGGGCATGCCAGGATCCAAGGCTCGCAAAACTCTTCATGTGGGGACATGAGTAATCTGGACCTGCATCCACTGAGATCCTAGTTCAGACTGCACCTCTGACTTAGTTCTGCAGATAAGCAAAACCACTCTGCAGGTAGGAACTCAGTCTGCCATGTCCCATGTGCTGATTGATTGAATACTCTTTCCCCTTTTCCATCACAATCATAATCACAGTGGTTGAGCCCCACAGATTTCCCTATAATCTCCATTGGATATAACCAGATTAGGGGTTTCCACTAAGTGACCCAAAATGCTAGAGGGCTGGATGTCACTCCGGGCTCTCTTTTCTCACTGGAGTCTTTGCAGCATGGTTCTGTGCTAGCCTGGTGAAAGGGCAATGTGGTCAAGATGGAGTCATTCTTTTTACTTTTTCTAATGCAGTCTCTCCTGGTCACAGTGTTGTGTTGCCCATAAATAGTCATTAGTTGTTCTTGTGAGGGAACAACCTATGTTCTACAGTCAGGAACAACCTATGTCACCATCTCAGTGTTATCACTCCTGAGATTTTCCTATTATTAGCTTTCCTTTAGAGACAGCAGATTCTTCAGTGGTCCTGTTGTGTGGCTCCTCAAAAATTAGTAAGTGTCAAACTGCTTTCATTTACATCTGCTTTGAGGCCTACCAGCAGTATTCAATATTCTACATGCTTCCACTCAGCAACATATCAAAACTCCTGTCCAGTTTATTGTTGTCAAACTGCAGAAGCAATTCCATGGAGAAAGATTAGACTTTTCAATAAATGGTGCTGGAACTATTGGACAGTTATAGGTTAAAAAATGACCCTTAATGTAAATCTCACACCTTATATGAAGATTAACTCAAAATACATCATAGACTAAAATTCAAAAAAAGGAAAATTTAAAAACTTTTAGAATAAAACCTAAGACAAAAATCTTCAGAATCTAGGCCTTGATTAAGTAAGCTTATACAGAAGTATGGCCCATAAAGAAAAAAAAATAATAAATTGGACTTCATCAATATAAAAATTTAATTGTTTGAAAGACACTGATAAGAAAATGAATGTGGCAGGCTATGGTATGGGAGGAAATATTTGAGAACCACATAGTCATCAAAGGACTAAGCTTTAAAATATATAAAGAAATCTAAAAAATCTCTAGTATTGTCTCATCTGGAAGGATTACTCCTCCAGCTTCATTCTTTCTCTTCAGTATTGCTTTGGTAATTCTGGGTCATTTGTGATTCCATATAAACTTTAGGATTGTTTCTTCTAGTTCTGTGAAAAATGTTCTGGATAATATGATAGGGATTGCATTAAATCTGTAGTTACTTTGAGTACTATGGCCATTTTAGTGATATTAATTCTTCTAATCCAAGAGCATGGGATATCTTTCTCTTCCTTTAAACCATACTTAATTTCCTTAATCAACGTTTTGTAGTTGTCTGCATATGTCTTTTGCCTTTTTGTCAGATTTATTCCTAAGTATTTTATTACTTTTGATATGATTTTTAAAGAGTTTTTTTTACTTTCATTTTCTGATATTTAATTGCTAATGTAGAGAAAAGCAACTGATTTTTGTATGTTAATCTTATATTCTGCTATTTTGCCAAATTCTTCAGAAAATACTGCAGAGTTATAATAATCAAAAGAGCATGGTATTGGCACAACAACGGACGTATGAGCCAATAACAGAATAGAAAGCCCAGAAATACACCCACACACTTATGGTTAATTAATCCTTGACAAAGGAGTCAAGAATATACAATGGCCAAAAAAAGTGTCTTCAGCATGTGATGTGGAGAAAGCTGGATAGCCACATGTAAATCAATGAAATTAGAACTCTCCCTCATACCATACACAAAAAAATAAACTCAAAATGATTTAAAGACACTTAAACATAAGACAAGACACTATAAATCTCCTAGAAGAAAACATAGGTAAAACATTTTCTGACAAATCTTAGCAAAGTTGTCCTGAGGCAGTTTACCCAGGCAATAAAAATAAAAGCAAAAATAAACAAATGAGACCTAATTAAACTTAGAAGATTTTGCACAGCAAAGGAAACCATAAACAAAACAAAAAGACAGCCTATGAAATGGGGGAAAAAAAGATTTGCAAATGATTCAACTGGCAAGGGCTTATTTTCCAGATTATATAAACAGCTCATACAACTTAACATAAAAACAAACAACCCAATCCAAAATGAGCAGAAAATCTAAACAAGCAATTCTCCAATAAAGACATACAAATGGCCAATAGGCACATGAAAAAAATGCTCAATATCACTAATTATCAGAGAAATGCAAATCAAAACTGCAATGAGGTATCACCTCACACCAGTCAAGAATATTGGAGAGGGTGTGGAGAAAATGGAACCCTTCCGTACTGTTGGTGGGAATGTATTTTGGTGCAGCCATTATGGAAAATAGTATGGAGATTCTTTAAAAAACTGACAGTAGACTTACCATATGATCCAGCAATTCCACTCCTGGGCATATATCTGGAAGGAATTCTAATTTGAAAAGATACATACACCTCAATATTCATAGCAGCACTATTTTCAATAGCCACGACATGGAGACAACCTAAAAGTCCATTGACAGATGACTGGATAAAGAAGCTGTGGTATATTTATACAATGGAATACTACTCAGCTATAAAAAAAATTATAAAATAATGCCATTTGCAGCAATATGGATGGACCTAGAGATTGTCATTCTAAGTGAGATAAGTGAAAAGGAGAAATAAACATACCATATGATTTCACTTATATGTGGAAACTTAAAAAAAGTCACAAATAAACTTATCTACAAAACAGAAACAGACTCATGGACATAGAAAACAAACTTATGGTTACTAGGAAGGAAGGGTATGGGAAGGGATAAACCGGGAGTTTGATATTTGCAGATACTAACTACTATATATAAAACTGATAAAAAAATGTTTCCACTGTATAACACAGGGGAGTGTATTGAGTATCTTATAGTAACCTATAATAAAAAAGAAAATGAAAACAAAACATATGTATGTATATTTATGACTGAAATACTATACTGTACACCAGAACTTGACATAACATTGTAAACTGACTATATTTCAGTAAAAATTTTAAAATATATATCAGTAGTGAAAGAAATAAAAGACAAACCAATTAGAAAATAAACAAAAATCCATGAAAAGACAATTTGGTGAAAATGATATAAAGTTGTCAAATAAGCACATTTTTAAAATCTCTATATCAATGACCGTAAACAAATGCAAACTAAAATTACAATTATATGTCACTAAAAACCTTCAAAATTGGATAAACAAAAATAATTTCAGTATCAAATACTGTAATGGATGTGAATAAATTTTGTGGAGAATTATTGCATGTATGCTTATCAAGAATATATGCTTGTAATTTTTTGGTGGTGTCCTTTTCTGGTTTTGGTTTCAGGGTAATGCTGTCCTTCTAAAATATGTTTGGAAGCATTCCTTTCTCTTCACATTTTTTTGAAAATATAAGAAGGTTAAATATTAAATCTTCTCTGAGTGTTTCATAGAATTTAACAGTTAAGTCATCTGGTCCTGGACTTTTGTTGCTGGAAGGTTTTTGATTAAGGATTCAATTTCCTTACTAGTCCTTGGTCTATACAGGTCTTCTATTCTTTATTATTCAGACTTGTATGTTTCTGGAAATGTATCCATTTATTTTAGGTTGTCCATTTTTGCATATAATTATTGATAGTATTCTCTTATGATCCTTTGTATTTCTTTGCTATCAGTTGTAACTTCTTTTTTATTTTTGATTTTACTTGAGCTTTCTCTCTTTTTCTCTTTGTTAGTCTAGCTAAAGACTTCTAATTTTTTAAATATATATTCTCAAAGAACAAGTTCTTTGGCTCATTATTTTTTTTCAACTTTATTTTGAGTCTATTTAATTTGTTTCCACACATTTATTATTTTATTTTTTTAACTAACTCTGGGCTTTTTTTCCTTCTTTTTTTAATTTGCCTTAAGGTATAAAGTTAAGTTGGTTATTTGAGATTTTTTTTGGTTTCTTGATATGAATTTCCTTCTTAGAAGCACTTCTGTTACATCCATCTCATAGCTTTTGTTATAATTTTGGTATAATTTTGTTTTCATTTTCTCTGGGTACTTTTTGATTTCTCTTTTGATTTATTCAATAACCCACTGGTTCTTCAGTAGCATGTTGATTAATCTTCTCATTTTTGTGCTTATTTCCCCAATTTTCTTCTTGTAACAGTTTTCTAGTTTCATATTATTGTGGTCAGAAATTTATCATGATTTTAATCTTCTTGAATTTATTGAGACTTGTCTTATAACCTAACATGTGGTCTATCCTGGACAATGCTTCACGTGCACTTGAGAAGAATGTGCATTCTTCTGCTTTTGGATGGAGTATTCTGTATATATTTTTTAAGTCCATCTGCTTTCATGTGTCATTTAAGGCTGATGTTTCCCTATAGAATTTCTGTTTGTATGATCAGTGCATTACTGTAGGTGGGGTTGTTATAATCCGCTACTATTATTGTATTGCTGTCAATTTCTCCCTTTAGGCTCATTAATATTTTCTTTATATATTTTTATATGCATCTGTTGGGTGCATATATAGTTGTAAATTTTATATCTTCTTGCTTGGTTGACTTTTTAAAATAATTATATAGTGCTCTTTTGGTCTTTTCTTAGAGTATTTGTTTTAAAGACTGATTTTTTCTGATATGAGTAAAGCTACGTTACCTTTCCTTCTATATCCATTTTTTAAAAAATCTTTCTTTTTATCCATTCACATTTAGTATGTTTTTCCTTATTTCTAAAGTGAGTTTCCATAGTCACATAGATGACCCTTGTTTCCTAATTCATTCAGCCTCTCTATGTGTTTTGTTTAGCAAATTTAGTCCATTTACATTTAAGGTAATTATTAAATATATATACTTGACATTTTGTTATTTATCTTTTGGCTATTTTCTAGTTCCTCTCTGTTACTTTTATCTTCTATTTCTATTTTCCCTTGTGGTTGGTTGACTTTCTTTAGTGTTATGTTTAGATTCCTTTCTCATCTTCTTTTGTATGTTTACTATAAGTTTTTTTTTTTTTTTTGTTATGGTGAGGTTTAAATATAATAGCTTTTATATATCACAGGCTTTTAAAATTGATAGAAAATTAATTCTGAACATATCCCAAAGCTTTATATGTTTAATACCCCCTCATGTTTTGTATTTTTGATGACACCTTTTACGTTATTAAATTTTATGATTCCCTCAACTAATTATTGCAATTTGAGTTATTGTCATTACTTTTGTCTTTTACCCTTCATATTTTCTTTAGTAATAATCAATACATTACCTTTACTATATATTTACCATTTTTACTGAGATTTTACTTTTTTATGTTTTTTATTGAAGTACAGTCAGTTAAAATGTGTAAATTTCTGGTGTACAGTATAATGTCCCAGTCATGTATATACATACATATATTCATTTTCATATTCTTTTTCATTAAAGGTGTTTTGTTATTATTAATGTTTTCTTTTTCACCTTAAAGAAGCCCCTTTAGCATGTCTTGTAAGTCCTGTTTTCTGGTAATGAACTTTTTTTACCTTTTTCTTATTTGTAAAGCTCTTAATATCTTTTTCAATTCTAAATGACAAACTTTCTGGGTAAAAAAAAAAATCTTGGTTGAAAATTTTTTTCTTTTATTACTTTGAATATGTTACACCATTCCCTTCTGACCTGTATGGATTATCCTGAAAAAGGTGCTGATAGTCTTATGGAGTTTCCCTTGTGTGCAATAAGTTGTTTTTCTTGTCTTCCTTTTAAGATACTCCATCCTTAACTTTTTTCATTTTAATTATAATGTGTCTTGGTATGATTCTCTTTGAGTTTATTTCATTTGAAACTCTAGGTTTCCCAGACCTGGATGACTGATTTCTTCCCCAGATTAAGAATGTTTTCAGCAATCATGTCTTCAAATACATTTTCTGAGCCTTTCTTTCACCATTCTCCTTATGAGATGCTTATAATGGGAATGTTATCCCACTTCATGTTGACCCAGAAGTTTCTTAGAGCAATTTTTTTTTTTTTGCTTCTCTTCCTGGGAGATTTTTATTGCTTTGTTTTCCAGTTCAAGGTTTTCATCTACTTCATCTAGGTTGCTGTTCAACATTTAAGTCCATTTTTGAGGTTACTTTTAACTTTTGTTTGGTAAATTCTTATATTTCTCATCTTTCTGCTGAAGTCTCACTCTGATCATGCATTCCCCCACTGAGTTTGGTGACCATCTTTATGACTATAACTTTTAATTCTTTATTAGTTAGGCTACTTTATTTCCTTTATTAAGGTATTTGGGGGAATTTGTGTAGTTCATTTATTGGGAACATGTTCCTCTGTCTCCTAATCTTGCCTGACTTTCTATATTTGTTTATGTGTATTAGGCAAAGCAGCTACATTTTCCAGTCGTTTTTTTCAAAGTAAGTGATAATACATCTTAATATTCTAAAGAAACATATGAATTAAAATATTAAAAAACAAAACTACTATTTTCATCTCCCTCTTTCAGCACTACTTTTTTTGCTGTTTTGTTATTATTTTTTCCTAGTTTTACTACGCAGAATTATTACAATTTGCACATACACGTTATATAGCATGGAAATACAAATAAACAATATTTTAGTTAGTTTTTTATATAGGTACTAATTATTGTTTCTAAGAACAGATTAGATCATTAGCTTTTTTCTTTTTATTTCTTTATTTTTAGTATTTTTTATTGATTTATAGTCATTTATAAATGTTCTGTCAAATTCCAGTGTAGAGCACAATTTTTCAGTTATACATGAACATATATATATATTCATTGTCACATTTTTTTCTCTGTGAGCTATCATAAGATCTTGTGTATATTTCCCTGTGCTATACAGTATAATCTTGTTTATCTATTCTACAATTTTGAAATCCCAGCCTATCTCTTCCCACCCCCCACCCCCTTGTCAATCACAAGTTTATATTCTATGTCTGTGAGTCTATTTCTGTTTTGTATTTATGCTTTGTTTTTTTGTTTTTGTTTTTTAGATTCCACATATGAGTGATCCCACATGGTATTTTTCTTTCTCTTTCTGTCTTACTTCGCTTAGAATGACATTCTCCGGGATCATCCATGTTGCTGCAAATGGCATTATGTTGTCGGTTTGAATGGCTGAGTAGTATTCCATTGTATAAATATACCATTTCTTCTTTATCCATTCATCTGTTGATGGACATTTAGGCTGTTTCCATGTCTTGGCTATTGTAAATAATGCTGCTATGAATATTGGGGTGCAGGTGTCATCCTGAAGTAGAGTTCCTTCCGGATATATGCCCAGGAGCAGGATTCCTGGGTCATATGGTCAGTCTATTCCTAGTCTTTTGAGGAATCTCCATAATGTTTATCACAGTGGCTGCACCAAACTGCATTCCCACCAGCAGTGTAGGAGGGTTCCCCTTTCTCCACAGCTTCTCCAGCATTTGTTTTGTGGACTTTTGAATGATGGCCATTCTGACTGGTGTGAGGTGATACCTCATTGTAGTTTTGATTTGCATTTCTCTGATAATTAGTGATAATGAGCATTTTTTCATGTGTCTATTGATCATTTATATGTCTTCCTTGGAGAATTGCTTGTTTAGATCTTCTGCCCATTTTTGGACTGGGTTGTTTATTTTCTTCTTATTGAGTCATATGAGCTGCTTATATATTCTGGAGATCAAGCCTTTGTCGGTTTCATTTGCAAACTTTTTTTTTTCCCATTCTGTAGGTTGTCATTTTGTTTTACTTATGGTTTCCTTTGCTGTGCAGAAGCTTGTAAGTTTCATTAGGTCCCATTGGTTTATTGTTGCTTTTATTTATTCTAGGAGAACACTTTTGAGATGTATGTCAGGTAATGTTTTGCCTATATTTTCTTCTAGGAGGTTTACTGTATCTTGTCTTATGTTTAAGTCTTTGATCCATTTTGAGTTGAATTTTGTGTATGGTGTAAGGGATGCTCTAGCTTCATTGTTTTACATGTTGCTGTGCAGTTTTCCCAACACCATTTGCTGAAGAGACTGTCCTTTGTCGAAGATTAATTGACAAAAGTTTGTGGGTTCATTTCTGGGCTCTTTATTCTGTTCCATTGGTCTATATTTCTGTTTTTGTACCAATACCATGCTGTCTTGATGACTGTAGCTCTATAGTGTTGTCTGAAGTCTGGGAGAGTTATTCCTCCAGCCTCTTTCTTTCTCTTCAGTAATGCTTTGGCAATTCTAGTTCTCTTATAGTTCCATATAAATGTTATTATGATTTGCTCTAGTTCTGTGAAATATGTCCTGGGTCATTTGATAGGATTGCATTAAATCTGTAGATTGCCTTGGGCAGTGTGACTGTTTTAACAATATTGATTCTTCCAACCCAAGAGCATGGGATATCTTTCCATTTTTTAAAGTCTTCTTTAACTTCCTTCATCAATTGTTTATAGTTTTCTGTGTATAATTCTTTCACCTCCTTGGTTAGACTTATTTCCAGATTTTTTATTACTTCGGGTGCTATTTTAAAGGGGATTGTTTCTTTACTTTCTTTTTCTGTTGATTCATCATAGTGTAAAGAAATGCCACTGATTTTTGAACGTTAATCTTGTAACCTGCTACCTTGCTGAATTCTTCGATCAGCTCTAGTAGTTTTTGTGTGGACCTTTTAGGGTCTTCTATATATAGTAACATGTCATCAGCATATGGTGACACTTTTAACTCTTCTTTTCCAATTTGGATCCCATTTATTTCTCTCTCTTGCCTGATTGCTGTGGCTAGGACTTCCAAGACTATGTTGAATCGGAGTGGTGACAGTGGGCATCCTTGTCTTGTCCCAGATTTTAGTGGGAAGCTTTTGAGTTTTTCAGCATTGAGTACTATTCTGGCTGTAGGTTTGTCATATATAGCTTTTATTATGTTGAGGTATGTTCCCTCTATATCCAATTTGGTTAGAGTTTTTATCATAAGTGGGTGTTGAATTTTATCAAATGCTTTTTCTGCATCGATTGAGATGATCATGTGGTTTTTGTCCTTTCTCTTGTTGATGTGATGTATTACATTGATTGATTTGCATATGTTGAACCACCCTTGTGTCCCTGGGATGAACCCCACTTAATCATGATGCATAATCTTTTTTAAGTGTTGTTGAATTCAATTTGCTAGTATTTTGGTGAGGATTTTGGCGTCTATGTTCATCAGTGATATTGGCCTATAATTCTCTCTTTTGGTAGCATCTTTGCCTGGTTTTGGTATCAGGGTGATGGTGGCTTCATAGAATGAGTTTGGGGGTATTCCCTCCTTTTCAGTCTTCTGGAAGAGTTTGAGAAGGACTGGTATGAGTTCTTTTTTTGTATGTTTGGTAGAATTCCCCAGTGAAGCCGTCCTGTCCTGGACTTTTATTTGTAGGGAGGTTTTTTATTGCTAATTTGATTTCATTTCTAGTGATTGGTTTGTTCAAGTGCTCAGTTTCTTCTTGAATCAACCTTGGTGGACAGTATGTTTCCAGAAACTTGTCCATCTCGTCTAGGTTATCCAGTTTGGTTCCATATAGTTTTCCATAATATTCTCAAATGATATTCTGTATTTCTATTTTATTTGTTGTAATTTCTCCATTTTCCTTTCTTATTTTGCTAACTTGTGCTCTCTCTTTTTTCCTATTTTTGAGTTTGACCAGAGGTTTATGATTTTATTTACTTTCTCAAAATAAAACAGCTTTTGGTTTGATTGACTTTTTTCTATGGCCTTTTTAACCTGTATTTTATTTATTTCCTCCCTAATCTTTATAATTTCCTCCCTTCAGCTGCCTTGTGGGGGTTTTCTACTTTTTCTACTTCATTCATCTGGTGCATTAGATTGTTTATTTGAGATTGTTCTTCTTTCTTGAGTAAGGCCTGTACTGCTATAAACTTCCCTCTTAGCACTGCCATTGCTGGGTCACACAAATTTTGTGTGGTTGTGCTTTCATTTTCATTTGTCTCAAGGTATTTTTTTAATTTCACCTTTGATTTCCTCATTGACCCATTGGTTTTGTAATAGCATATTGTTTAATCTCCATGCCTTCCTTTTTTTCTCCTTTGTTTCTCTGTTGTTGATTTCTAGTTTCATGGCATTGTGTTCAGTAAAGATGCTTGAGATAATTTCTATCTTCTTAAAATTACTGAGGTTTCTTTTGTGCCCAAGTATGTGATCAATCCTGGAAAATGTTCCACGTGCACTTGAAAAGAATGTATATCCTATTTTGGGGGGCTGTAATGCTCTGAAAATATCCACCAAATCTAATTTTTCTATTGTATTATTTAATTTCTCTGTTGCCTTATTTATTTTCTGTCTGGAAGACCTGTCTAGTGATGTTAATACGGTGTTAAATTCTCCAACCATGATTATATTCCCATCAATGTCTCCCTTTATCTGTGTTAGTAATTGTTTTATATACTTAGGTGCTCCTATATTGGGTGCATATATATTAATATCCTCATCTTGTATCACTCATTTAATCATTATAAAATGTCCTTCTTTATCTTTCTTTATGGGCTTTGTTTTAAAGTCTATTTTGTTGGAAATCAGTATTGCAACACCTGCTTTTTTGGCTTTTCCATTTGCATGGAATATCTTTTTCCATCCTCTCACTCTCAATCTATATGTGTCATTCTCTGTAAAGTGGGTCTCTTGTATACAGCATATTGAAGGTTCTTGCTTCATTATCCAGTCTGCCACTCTATGTCTTTTGACTGGAGCATTTAGTCCATTAACATGTACAGTAATTAATGATAGATGTGTGTTTATTGCCATTTTGAGCTTATCTTTGCAGTTGACTTGGTATTTCCTCTTTGCTCCTTTCTTCTTCCTTTTGTGGTTTGGTCATTTTCCTTTGTATTATTATGGATATTATTTAATTTTTGTGACTCCCTTGTAAGTTTTTGGCTTGTGTTTACCCTTTTTTGTAAATCTATTATCAGATTACTATAACTGTTTTTATTAAACTGATAGTAACATGATCTCAAACCCAACCTACTAAGAACAAAAATTTTAATAAAGAGAGAAAAAAAATTCTATATTTCTCTGCCTCCCTCTCTCAATAATTTGTATGTCTTCTTTTAAAATTTCATTTTTATTTTATTTGTAATTCATGAGTTATCACCTTTATAGTTGTGAGTTTCTCATTTCTGTAGCATCCTGCTGCTTTTCTATTTAGAGTAGACCTTTCAATGTTTCTTTTGACATGTGTTCAGTGTTGCTAAACTCTTGTCATTTTTTCTTGTCTGTGAAATTCTTTATGTCTCCTTCTATCCTAAAGGTTAGCCTTGCTGGATAAAGTATCCCAGGCTGCATCTTTTTTTCATTCAAGACTCTGAATGCATCTTGCCACTCCCTTCTGGCCTGCAGTGTTTTTGTAGAGAAATCAGCTGAGAGCCTTATGGGGGTTCCCTTGTAACTCACTCTTTGCTTTTCTCTTTCTGCCTTTAGGATAACTTCTTTATCCTTGACTCTGGCCATTTTCATTATGATATATCTTGGTGTGGGTCTATTTGGGTTCTTCCTGTTTGGGACTCTCTGAAATTCCTGTACTTGGATATCTGATTGCTTTTTTAAGTTTGGGAAGTTTTCAGTCATGATTTCTTCAAAAACCTTTTCAATCCCCTTTGATCTTTCTTCCCCATCTGGGACCCCTATTATGTGAAGATCAGCACACTTTATATTATCCCACAGGTCCCTTATGCTATTTTCATTTGTTTTTATTTGTTTGTATTGTAGCTTTTCTGATTGGGTGCATTGTATTGTCCTGTCTTCTAGGTCACTTATTCATTCCTCTGCATTATCTAGTCTGCTTTGCACAGCCTGTATATCATTCCTTATCTCAGCCAATGAGTTTACCAATTCTACTTGGTTCTTCTTTATAGCTTCAATTTCATTTTTGACATATTTTATATCTCTAAACACTATTTCTTTTAGTTCCTTCCGTACTTTGATCACTCCTTTTTTGAAATCTTGATCTAGTAGGCTATTGATGTCTATTTCATTGATCATACTTTCAGGGGATTTCTCTGTTCTTTTAATTGGGAATGGTTTCTCTGCTTCTTCATCTTGCTCATACCTCTCTGGTACTGTGGTTTATGGAGTATCAGTTATCTATTGTGGTCCTTAAGGAGTTTATCTATCTAATGCCTATGTAGGAATAAAACTTAAAAAAAAAGAGTGAGAGAGAGAAAGAATTTTAAAAGAAGGGAGAAAAAAAGTTTTGAAAACAGTGTATAACGAATAATAGAAGAGCAAGTTGAAACAGAATTTTTAAAAATAATAATAAAATATTTTTAAAGGGATTCAAACTGGGGGTATATATAATTGTTTAAGAAGTAAATATTAAAAGGATTATAGAAAATTGAACAGGTAAAACAGATTTAAAAAATAAAGGGGGGGGTCTGTGGTCTCCTGGAGACTGTGTGCTTTTAATGTGAAGTCTTTCTGTCTTCATCGTGTTTTAGAAACTCACCTTGCTGTTTCCAGAGGCCTTCCATTAGCGCCCTCGTCTGTGCTGCTCCCAGTGCCTGTAGGCAAGGATATCGTGCCTCCTCCCAACACTGGGTCAGGTGCAGCTCTCCTCTGCTGTGGGTGGGCGGGTCACTGCCCCTCCCGATGCCGCAGTCAGATGTTGCAGACTGGCCAGGTAAGGGGGCTGGTAGCGCCCCCTCCCAGCACCGCAGTCAGGGGCTGTGTTCATGCCCAAAAGTTGGGGGAGCCGCCGGCCCTCTCCCAGCGCCAGTCGCTCTGCTGCTGTGTGGCACTGCGCACTCCACCTTGGGTCTGCACTCCACAGGTGGGCTCGGGGAAGACCAAGGAACTGCCCTGTCCCTGCTCCAGGCCATAACCCAGCTCCTTGTTTGTCTTTGTGGAGCAAGTTCTCTGAGGGACCAGGATGGAAGGATCCTATCTGCCTTGGGCTGTAGACAAGTCTCAGTCTGGCCTTTGAGGCTGCTAAGACCTTAGGTGCAGATGCAGGTTTCGTCCTTGCCCCACCCTGGGTGCTAAGCACCATTGGATATGGCGGCTGTGCCTGAACCCTACCTCTCTTCACCCAAAAACTTTCCACTGGTTTTCAGAGATGGGGTTTGCACCCTTCCCCCCAGGACACATCAGCCATATTGTTTTATGCAGGGCCCAGGTTGTTCTGCCCTGTGCACCCACAGCCATGGTGCACAGCCCAGTGCAGTCCCCCGGGGCTGCCTCAGTGCAGCCATCCCCATCCTCTGCCTGGCTTGAGCAGCCTGGCCCTGTCCCCAGCTTCCAGGCCACATCTCGGGCTGAGTGTCGCTGGGACCCTCTGTGCCTGTTTAACTTAGTTCTGTCAGTCAAGAGCTGCTCTGTACTGATCTGAGCCTTGGAGTCTCCCCCTCTGACCTGCTGGCCTCTCAGTTGGAGAGGGGAGACCCAGTGAGCGAGGGCCAGTCCCTTTTGCCACTCCCTCCCTGTGGGACCTATCTCTCTCTGCTTTGCCTTTTCTTCTTTCTTTTTTCTTTTCTCCTACCAGATTTTTGGCTTCTCTATCTTTTGAAGAAGACGATGTCCTGTCAGAGTTCTGCAGGTGCTCTGGTTGGCTGAGTGGGTCTGTGGATGTGAGTCTTGGTGCATTTGTGGGAAAGGGTGAGCTATGAGAGTCCTTCTAGTCCACCATTTTGGCATCCGTTCCCAGATCTTTAGCTTTTTAAACTTACATAGTTATCAAATGAATGTAGCCAACTACAAAATAAAAAAACAACAGAATGCAGTATTCCAATCATAAATTCAGTCAAATGTGCTTATACATATTCAAGAAATCAACATAATTATTAGTTCATTTGTGTCCTCATTATTATTGTTATTATTTTTTAGATTCTTCATATAAATGATATCATATGGCATTTTTTTTCTCTATCTGGCCCACTTCGCTTTGAATGACAGTCTTCAGTTCCATCCATATTGCTGCAAATGGCATTATTTTACTCTTTTTTATGGCTGATTAGTGTTCCAGTGTATAGATATACCACCTCTTCTTTATCCAGTCATCTGTTGATGGACATTGGGGTTGATTCCATGTCTTGGTTATCATAAGTAGTGCTGCTATGAACTTTGGGGTGCAAGGGGTTTTTTTTTAATTTTATTTTTCTCTGGATATATGCCCAGGAGTGGGATTGCTGGATCATGTGGTAAGTCTATTTTCAGTTTCTTAAGGAACCTCCATACTGTCCTCCATGGTGGCTGCACCAATCTACATACCCACCAACAGTGTAGGAGGGTTCCCTTTCTCCACATCCTCTCTAGCATCTATCATTTGTAGACTTTTCAATGATGGCCATTCTGGCTGGTCTGAAGTGATATCTCATTGTAGTTTTGATCTGCATTTCTCTGACAATTAGTGATGCTGAGCATTTTTTCATGTGCCTGTTGGCCATTTGTATATCTTCATTGGGGAATTGCTTGTTTAGGTCTTCTGCCCATTTTTGGATTGGGTTGCTTGTGTCTTTGATATTAAGGTGTATGAGATGTTTGTATATTTTGGAAATGAGTCCCTTGTCAGTCACATTATTTGTAAATATTTTCTTCCATTCTGTAAGTTGTCTTTTCATTTTGTTGATGGTATCCTTAGCTGTGCAAAAGCTTTTAAGTTTAATTAGATCCCATTTGTTTATTTTTGTTTTTAATTCCAATGCTCCAGGAGCTGGCTCAAAAAATATATTACTGTAAAGTATGTTTGCAAGCATTCTGCCTATGTTTTCTTATAGGAATTTTATAGCATCTGGTCTTACATTTAGGTCTTTAATCCATTTTGAGTTTATTTTTGTACATGATGTTATGGAATGTTCTAATTTCAGTCTTTTACAGGTAGCTGTCCAGTTTCCCCAGCACTATTATTGAAAAGACTGTCTTGTCTCCATTGTATATTCTTGCCTTCTTTGTCATAGATTAATTGACCTTACGTGCATGGGTTTATTTCTGGACTCTCTATCCTGTTCCATTGATCTGTGTGTGTGTGTGTGTGTGTGTGTGTGTGTGTGTTTGCCAGTACCATAGAGTTTTGATTATTGTAGCTTTGTAGTATAGTCTGAAGTCAGGAAGCATGATTCCCCCAGCTCCATTCTTCTTTTTCAAGATAATTTTGGCTATTCAAGGTCTTTTGTGTTTCCATACAAATTTTAACATTTTTTGTTCCAGCTCTGTGAAGAAAGTCATTGGTAACTTGATAGGGATTGCATTGAATCTATAAATTGCCTTAGGCAGTATGGCCATTTTAACAATATTGATTCTTCCAGTCCAAGAACACATTATATCTTTCCATTTGTTTATTTTGTCTTCAGTTTCCTTCATCAGTGTCTTATATACCTCTTCCAGTCTGGAAAGAGTTGTGTAGGAGATGATCCAATTTCCCATGGCCATCAGAGCCAGGGGCTCAAGGGGTTTCTTATGTGGGCTATATGTGCCCACTGGCTGTGGCAGGGCCATGGCTACAATGCAAGAAGGGTAGTGTATAGTGTGTTTGCTTGGCTCAGTTGTGACATGGCTGCTGTGGCACTAGATGTGTGGGGTTCAGCACATTTATCTGGCCAGGCTGTGACACAGCTGCTGTGTGGGGAGGACAGGATGTAGTTTACTCACCTGGCTGTTGCATGGGGAGGATAAAGATTCAGAGTGTTCTCTCAACTTGGTTGCAGCATGACTTCTGTACAGGGAGGGTGAGGTAAAATGTGCTTGCCCAGCTCAGTTGTGGTGCAGTGGCTACCTGATGTGAACAGGGGCTCAAGGAACTCACCTGGCTCTCTTGCATCATAGAGTGAGCAGAGCACCCCCATTGGTGCTAAAAGTCTAGAGGGAGGGAAACAAAAATGGTATGCACCAGGTCCACCACCAGCAAGTCAGAATTAAATTGCAAATAATGCACCAGCAACTTTTCCTTCCCTGGAGAGAGTCCCAGTAGGTTCCTGTCTCTCTAGAAGTTTCTTTGAGTTTAGTAAGTGGGTCTCTATTGCTTATTACCTACACAACTATTGAACTATTGCTTTTTCACTGAATCTGGAGGGAAAAAATGAGTCTTTATGTGAGTCCTGTAGGAACAAGTTTTCCATTTCTGACAACTCTATGTTTCTTTTGGACTTAATCCCCATTACCTTTCAAAATCAGATGTTTTAGGAACTCACCTTTTCAGTTTTGGATCCAAGGGTTGTGATACCTGATGGAGGGCTCAACCTGTTCACTCCTTAAGGGAGGCTCTATATTTTGAAGATTCATTCTGACTCTGGATTATTGATTCTGGGGTGGGGTCCCAGGCAAGACCATGTCTCTGCCTCTCCTACCCATCTTGATGCATGTCATTTATCTTTTGTTCTAGAGGTACTGCTTATCTAGTTCTCATGTCTTTTTCAGAGGAAAATTATTCCATATGTAGCTACAAACTTGTTGAGTCCTTGGGAATAGGTGAGTTCAGGGCCTTCCTATGCCACTATCTTGACTCATCATTTGGAGAGTTTCTGTTTTATTCAAGAATGTATATTCTTTGAAGGCCAGAATTTGACTTTAAAATTCTTTAAAAATTTACTGCAGCAACTATAGTAATAATAGTAGGTGTTTAATTAGTAGCTACTGGTGAATGTGGTAAAACTGAAAATTCATTTGCATTAGTAATTAACTTGCCATTGAATACCAATTCAATGTCAGATAATAGTGTTATAGAAATTAATAATAAGATCCTTAAGTGTTTCTTTAATAACCTAGTAGGGAAGATTGTCTTGCAGTTAATTAAAATAACACAATGTTTTAATAGAGATATACACAAAATGCTGTGGGAGCTCTCAGTGGAAGAATCTGTTTTGAGAGTTAGAGAAATCATCATAGAAATAATAAAAATGAATCTGAATAATTAGTATAAATTCTCCAGGTGAAGAAAAGGTGAAGGTCATCCTTTCTGTGAGTAGTATTATAGACATATGAAATAATCATGAAACAAATTATGTTTATTGCAGTACTTGACCAGAAGTCATATATATAGCATAACTAGAGTGTACCAGCTAGAAAAAAAGGCACTGGTAAGAACAGAAAAACTAAGCAGGGTCCATATCCTGGAACGTCTTTTGTATCTGGGATAAAGAGTTTGGATTTTCACATTGTAAAACCTGGGGAGCCATCTAAGAATTGTGAGAAAATATAAAATAGGGTAAAAAGCAACACAAATTGACTAGGGACTATTGTGGGTTTTGCCCTAACAGTTTCATACCCTTGGAAATCTCTGTTTGAAGCAAACTGGAATAGTTGATTGCCTAGTGTATGGATATCAGAGTTGTATTTTAGAAAGTAAGTCACTGTATCCTTAAAGACAGCCAGAGTATGGAGGAGTAGAGAAGAAATTGGAGGCAGGAACTATTTGGGAGAGAATCACAATTGCAATATGAAATTTATTCCCCAGTAAACTCATTTGAGAAAAATCCATTTTACGTATTTTTTTCTATTTTTCAGTTTTATTAAGTAGAATTTTTACAATTTGACTGCACATATACAATGTATTGCATGTAAATACATATGCATAATATATTGCACAAACTGTTTAAATTTACATATATGTACTATTAATTGTTTCTAAGAATGTTAAGAACTTTAGCTATTTAAACTTACATAGTTATCAAAGGAATAAAGCTAACCACAAAATAAGAATTGATTAAAAAAGACACATACACCCCATTATTAACACCAACGTTATTTATAATTGCCAAGATATGGAATCATCATAAGTGCACATCAATAAATGAATGGATAAAGAAGATGCAGCATGTATATGTAATAGAATACAACTCACCCATAAGAAATAAGGATATTTTGCCATTTGCAGCCATTCATTCACTTTTTTTTCCACTTCAAAAACCAGAATTTTTTAACTGGCATAAACATTTCCATTGCATCAAAAAGAACAAAACACCTAGAAATAGAAATAAATTTAACAAAGAAACAAACTTAACAAAGGGGGTTACCTATGCTCTGAAAACTGTAAAACATTGATGAAGGAAATTGAAGATGATACAAAGAAATGGAAAGATAACTTGTGCTCTTGGATTGGAAGATCAACATTATCAAAATGGCTGTACTACCCAAAGCCACTCACAACATTTTTCACAGAACTAGAACAAACAATTCCAAAACTTATATGGAACCATGAAAGACCCCGAACTGCCAAAGTAATCTTTTCTAGGTCTTTTTCTCCCTTCTTTCTTCTTTGTGTTCTCATTTCTTATGGTTTGGTGAATAGAGGTTCCTTTAACATTTGCTGTAAAGCTTATTTGGTGGTGCTGAATTCTTTTAGATTCTGTTTATCTGTGAAGTTTTTGCTTTCTCCATCAAATCTGAATGAGAGCTTTGCTGGATAGAGTATTCTTGGTTGTAGGTTTTTCATTTTCATCACTTTAAATATATCTTGCCACTCCCTTCTGGCCTGTAGACTTTCTGCTGAAAAATCAGCTGATAAACTTAAGGGAGTTCCCTTGTATATTATTTGTTGCTTTTCTCTTGCTAATTTAATATTTTTTTCCTTATCTTTAATTTGTGTCAGTTTGATTACTATGTGCCTTGGTGTGTTCCTCTTTGGGTTGATCCTTTGTGGAACTCTCTGCACTTCCTGGACTTGGATGACTGTTTCCTTTCTCAAGTTGGAGAAGTTTTCCATTATTATTTCTTCAAAAATTTTCTCAGGTTCCTTCTCTCTTCTCTTTCAGTGACCCTTATAATGTGTATATTAGTGCACTTCGTGTTGCCACAGAGTTCTATTAAACTATCCTCATTTCTTTTCATTTTTTTTCTGTTCTGCAGTAGTGATTTCCACTAATTTGTCTTCTAGCTCACTGATCCATTCTCCTGCCTCATTTAGTCTATTCTTGGTTGCTTCTAGTGTGTTATTCATTTCAGTAATTTTATTCTTTAACTCCATTTGGATATTTTTATATTTTCCAATTATTTGCTAAAATTTTCACTCTGTGCCTCTATACTCCCCTTGAGTTCTCTGAACATCTTGGCCATCATTACTTTAAACTCTTTCTCAGATAAATTTCCTATCTCCTCATCACTTTTTTCTTCTTCTGGGATTTTATCTTGTGCTTGGCCTGGGAGATATTATCTTTCTATTTGTATTTTTAGGTAGGTTAGATACATTTCTCAACCTTGGAGAGGTGGCCCTCTATTGGAGATGTCTTATGCATCACAGAAGTACACTCCTTTCTTGTCACTCAAGGGCTAGGGTCATGCCAGTCCCAGGGTAGAGTCTGGCCTGTGTTTGTGGATTCCTTCTACAGGCTTTGGGATTGTTATTTTCTTATTTCTGATACCTGTCCCTGGTGAATGAGGCTGGTCTAAAGGCTTAGGCAAGTTTCCTGGCAGGAGGAGCCAGTGCCTGCCCACTGCTGGGTAAAACTCAATCCTGGAACTCTGGTGGGTAGGGCTGTGTCAAGAGGACTTTGTGGCTTAGGAAGTCTGCTGATGGGTGGGGCTGTGTTCCCACCCTGTATGTTGTTTGGCCTGAGGCTCCCCTTCAGGCTGCTGAGTGGGGCTAGGTTGGTGCTAATGATCCAGTCTCCAGGAAAGCTCATGTAGATGAACACTTCCAGAATGTCCACCACCAGCTTTTATGTCCCCTGGGTGAGCTGAAGCCATCCCCCACATCCCAAGGAGATCCTCCAAATCCTGGCCCAGGTTCATATGAAATCACTGCCTCTGCCTTTGGACCTGGTGCACTGGAGATTCTATTTATGCTTACCAAGAGAGTGAAGTCTCTGATTCTCCCAGGCCTGCAGGGCTCCTGGTGTTAAGCCCTACCTGCCTTCAAAACCAAATGTCCTGGGGTCTCCTCTTTCTCCCAATGCCAGAACCCTGGGCTGGGGAGTCTGATGCCATGGCTTAGAACTCTCACTCATGTGGGAGGGCCTCTGCAAATTAATTATTCTTCAGCTTGTGGGTTGCCAATATGGGGGTATGGGGACCAATTATATCATGAGCATGCCCCTCCTACCATCCTGCTGTGGTTCCCTTTATGTTTCCAGTTGAAGATGTTCTTCTTTGCTAGATTCTAGTCTTTTCTTTTTTTATGATTGTCTAGTAGTCATTTGTGGTTTCATTGTAGTCACGAGGAGAGCTCATGGCCCTACAACTCTGCCATCTTCAAATCCTCTTGTTTTTTTTCAGTATAAGTAATTTTTAAAGATCCTCTGTCCCAAAATCAGGGCAGTGAGGCCTTAAAAAACAATGAAATAATTCAACTTTAGAGAAAGTAATCCTGTAGTTAAAATCATGTCCAAAATATTTATAAGTATATAATAATTTCTTTTATTTTCACACCCTTCTTGAAGATAATATTAAAAGAAAATTTACCTTTCCTTGTCTAAAGGTTGCATAAAATATGTCACCATGGATATTTGGGTAATCTCACAATGAAGAATATTTCATAAGTATGGGATGTTACTTTATATAGTGTGTGCTTACACGCAAAGTTTTCACATAAAATTTTTTTGCCCTGTGATTATTTTCACTTTCAATTAAAATAGTGGTGGTTTTAAAATAAAAACCAGAGAATATGTAGATTATGATAAAAATAAAATTCAATAAATTTTGAAGTGAGAGAAAGCAAATTGAGGCAGATTAAGTTGTAAGTGTGTACATGGTGAAATTTTGAGCTCTAAATGGCTCAACAGTTTAGTGAAGATGCAAGAAAAAGAATATTCAATAGCTTCATTCAAAGATGTAGCTTTTATAAGGTCTGTGGAGAGTAAGACATAGCAGCCACAATTTACAGCGAGACAGAAGGAGTTATTAAGAAATGTATATATGTATTATATTGAAAATTATAATGTAATTAATATCAGTGGAAATATTACACATTTTAAGGGTATAAAATAAAATAAAATTTAACACAATCATAGTCCAGTACACCAGGAAAAAACACTATAAGCTTCTAGAAATTTTCTAGAATTTATATATATATACACACACACACACACACACTATCCTGTAAAAGACGGGTTTTTTTGCAGCATTCTAGCTAAAGTATAGGATGTATATGACATTTTTCCCTGTGTATTAAATTTCATATACTGAAAATTTAGCAAGCTGAGAATATGAACAGATGAGCTCACCAAATCAGTTGTTTTGCAGGAGGAATTATGGATTACTTCTTTCTCATCTTTCTGTTTGATCCCTAAGCAGTTAAATGGACCAGATGTGTAATCAATTCACATTGCTTTAAAAGACAGAAACACTATCTTGATTGTTTTAAAAAATATACATAGACTTCAGCAAATGGTGTTGGGAAAATGACAGCAGCATGTAAAACAATGAAGCTAGAACACTCCCTTACACCATACACAAAAATCAACTCAAAATGGATAAAAGACTTAAACATAAGACAAGATACAATAAACCTCCTAGAAGAAAATATAGGCAAAACGTTATCTGACATACATCTCAAAAATGTTCTCCTAGAAGAGTCTACCCAAGCAATAGAAATGAAAGCAAGAATAAACAAATGGGACCTAATGAAACTTACAAGCTTCTGCACAGCAAAAGAAACCATAAGTAAAACAAAAAGACAACCTACAGAATGGGAGATAATTTTTGCAAATGAAACCGACAAAGGCTTGATCTCCAGAATATATAAGCAGCTCATATGACTTAATAAGAAAAAGCAAACAACTCAATCCAAAAATGGGCAAAAGAGCTAAACAAGCAATTCTTCAAGGAAGACATACAAATGATCAATAGGCACATGAAAAAATGCTCAGTATCACTAATTATCAGAGAAATGCAAATCAAAACTACAATGAGGTATCACCTCACACCAGTCAGAATGGCCATCATTCAAAAGTCCACAAATGACAAATGCTGGAGAGGCTGTGGAGAAAAGGGAACCCTCCTACACTGCTGGTGGGAATGCAGTTTAGTGCAGCCACTGTGATAAACAGTATGGAGATTCCTCAAAACGCTAGGAATAGACTTACCATATGAACCAGGAATCCTGCTCCTGGGCATGTATCCAGAAGGAACCCTACTTCAGGATGACACCTGCACCCCAATGCTCATAGCAGCACTATTTACAATAGTGAAGACATGGAAACAGCCTAAATGTCCATCAAGAGATGACTGGATAAAATAGTCATGGTATATTTATACAATGGAATACTATTCATCCATAAAAACCCACAACATAATGCCATTTGCAGCAACATGGATGCTCCTGGAGAATGTCATTCTACGTGAAGTAAACCAGAAAGAGAAAGAAAAATACCATATGGGATCACTCATATGTGGAATCTAAAAAAAAAAAAAAAAAAAAAAACATAAATGCAAAACAGAAATAGACTCATAGACATAGAATACAGACTCGTGGTTGCCAAGGGGGCAGAGGGTAGGAAGGGATAGACTGAATTTTAAAATGTAGAATAGATAAACAAGATTATACTGTATAGCACAGAGAAATATACGCAAGGTCTTATGGTAGCTCACAGAGAAAAAATGTGACAATGAATATATATATGTTCATGTATAACTGAAAAATTGTGCTTTACACTGGAATTTGACACAACATTGTAAAATGGTTATAAATCAATAAAAAATATAAAAAAGAAATTAAAAAAAATATATATATACATAGAAATAACCACAATTATAGCATTCATTCATTAAACAAGTATTTATTAAATATCTACCATGTGCTAGGGATTGTCCAAGATGCTAAAGAAAAACATATAACAATCATATTGATACTACAGTATATAAATAATTATATTTATTATTATGGTCACAAAAAGTTTCTCAGCTTTCCCATTTCCATTTTAAGCAATAACAATTTCATTTTTAACATGGGGATTTACTTCAGATATATTTCTTGTAAACTTACATTTCTTTTGAGAACTAGTGTCTTTTTCATATTAATATCAACTAACTTCCAGTGTTTTTAAAATGTTATTAATAAAGCACATTGTTTACTGCTGTAAACACAAATGTTCATGTACTTGTTTGAGGTTTGAGTACCTGTGTTTCATTCTTTGAGGTATAAACCTAGGAGCGAAATTGCTGGATCATAAAATAATTCTTCTTAATTTTTGAGGATTGTGAATGAAAAATATTACCAACCATATCAGTAAACAAAGAATACTGTAGCCATCAAGTCATCAGCCACTATCACCACTCCTGATAGTGAGTGGAGGTAACTCAGTATGCAGACAAATAGGCAGCCCAGCTTCTGCTGCCATTCCCAATGGTGTCCTCTGAGGGAACTCAGGAAGTGGAAGAACAAGATACTAGCCCTGGATAGCTAAGTGTGTATCAAAGGGAAGATTTTAATGAGCCCAGACCTTTGCACCTTCCCATATTTAAAAAAGCACTAAATTTCTTAACTTGAGATATCTTGTTTTTGTTTACTAACT
Organism: Camelus ferus; assembly: GCF_009834535.1. Classification (NCBI taxonomy): domain Eukaryota; kingdom Metazoa; phylum Chordata; class Mammalia; order Artiodactyla; family Camelidae; genus Camelus; species Camelus ferus. Next base: position 53,273,964 of record NC_045732.1, read on the forward strand.
GTAATCTTTTGATGTTCTGACTACCTGGTCTTTGTTGCAAGAACTCATATATCCTGGTTTCTACCTTGCCACTTTGGAGCAGTGCCTCAGAGTGATTGAAGAGGCTGTCATCTTGGGCTTAACACTTCAGAAATGTCCACTGAATAAAACCTAACTCTTACCTTTTAGATTGTGAATTTTATTTCAGTTGAAAGGATCAACCAAACTCTTTCTGAAAGCAACTTAATTATTTTATATTCTCATAAAAAAATGTAATGATGTACATGAGTTAAATTTTCTTAACATGAAGCCAATACTTCTTTTTATCCAATTTATTATAACTTTCTTAAGGTGTGTGAAGTGGTATCACATTGTGGTTTTGATTTACACAACACTAAGAACTAATGATGTTGAGCATCTTTTATGTGCTTGTGGGTCATTTCTATAAATTCTGTCAAGAAAGGTCTATTCAAGTACTTGTTCATTTTTAAAATAGGTTGTGTTTTTGTTGTTGAGTTGTTAAAATTTTTATATATTCTAAATATTAGATTATTAATAAATATATGATTTGAAGTATACCCTTATATTACTCAGGTTATCATTTTACTTTCTTGATAATGTCTTTTGATGTACAAAAGTTTAAAATTTGAAGTCCAATTTGTCTATTTGACTCATATTTTTAGTGTCATATGCAGACTTTCACTGCTAATCCAGGGTCATGAATGTTACCCCTGCTTTCTTCTAATAGTTTTATGTGTTTAGGTGTTATGTTTAGGTCATTGAGTCTTTTTATTGTTGTTGTTCTTAATTTTTGTATATGGTATAATGTGGAGGTCCACCTTCATTCTTTCATATTCAGATATATTGTTGTACAAGCACTATTTCTTGAGAAGACTATTTTTTCCCAGCAAATATTTTGGCACCCTCATTAAAAATCAATTGGTCATAAGCCTGACACAACCATAGAGACCGTCAGCTGGCCACAGTCAACCATAGACTCCATAGGCCTTATCTGAACATAAAGTCCACTGACTCTCTCTCACATCAAGTCTGGTTCAATTATGGGCACCAACATCAGGTCCCTCTCTCACAGATGCCACCAGACTAACTGGTGAAGGTCTTGCGTTGCAGATGTCAGTTTGTAGAGAATAGATTACACCACTTCTTTAAAGGTGCAGACATAAATACAAAGATATAAGAATCACAAATATTTAGGGGAAAATGACCCCTAAAAAGGAAACTACTTAAGCTCTAGTAGCTGACACTAAGACAATGGAAATCAATGAACTATCTGACAAAGAATTCAAAACAATTTTCTTAAAGAAACAGAGAGATACAAGAGAACATAGATAGACAAGTAAACAAAACTAGGTAAACAATATGTAAACAAGCTGAGAAGATTAACAAAGAAATAGAAATTATAAAATAGAACTGAACCAAAACACTAGAGTGGAAGAATGACTAAATTGAAAATTTCAAAAAGAATTTCAATAGCCGCCCTGATGAAGCAGAAGATAGAGTTAGTGAACTGAAAGACAGGTCATTTGAAATTATTCAGATAGAGGAGCAAATATATATATATAATAGTTAATAAAGCCTTTGGAACTTATGGAGCACCATCAAAAGAAGCAATATATTCATGACGGGAGTATCAGAGGGAGAGAAGAGTGATTAAGGGGTAGAAAGTTTATTTAAATAAACAATGCATAAATTTTCCCAAATTTGGGCAGGAAAATGGACAGCCAGAATCATGGAACCCAAAAGTCCCCAAATAGTATGAAACTTTAAAAATCTCCAACAAAACACATTACAAAGAAATTGTCAAAAGACAAACACAATGAGAGAATTTTGACAATAGCAATGGAAAAGTGATTTGTGACATATAAAGTATCCTCCATATGTATGAATTTTTCAGCAGGAACCACGCAGACTAGAAGGGAGTGTAGTGACATAGTCAAGGTAGTGAATCAAAAGACCTGCCCACCAAGAATATTATATCCAGCAAACTTATACTTCAAAAATGAAGAAGATATAAAGACATTCAAAGATAAAATCTGAGGGTAAGCATTACTACTAGACTTCTCTTACAAGAAGTGTTAAAGGGCATTCTTTAAGTTAAAATAAATAAGCACTAGACAGAAACACAAAGGCATATGAAAGAACAAATATTACTGGTAATAGCAAACGTATAAACAAATTCAGAACATTCTGTCCTGGTGGTGCATAAATCACTTTTAACCTGAGTATGAACATTAAAAAACAAAAGTATTAATAATTACTATTATAACAAATATTTCTTAATGGGTACAAATATAAAAAGAAGTAAACATTGACCTCAATAACAAAGTGTGTGGTGGAGTAAAAGTGTAAAGCTTTATTTATGATTGAAGTTAAATTGCTATCAGCTTAAAATAGACTGTTACAACTATAAAAGTTTCAATGCAAGCTTTATAGTAACCATAAGGGAAAAAATCTTTAGTAGATACTCAAAGGATAAAGAAGAAAAATCCCAAAGCCTATCATTAAAAGATACATAAAACCACAAATAAATACAATAAAAGAAGCAGAGAGGTAAGAAAGAACTATAAAACCCACACACAAAAAGGACAAAATGACAAAGTAACTCCTTAAGGAAAAAAAATCTATACTAGATGTTCAAAGTATAAAGAGGAAAAAAATCAAAGCCTATCAGTAAAAGACACATAAAACCACAAAGAAATACAACAACAAAAAAAGAGAGGTACAAAAGAACTAGAAAACACAAAGAAAAAAATGAACAAAATGACAATAGTAACTCCTCATCTATCGTTGATGGCATTAAATGTAATGAATTAAATTCACCAATCAAAAGACAGAGTGGTTGAACAGATTTTAAAAAGACCTACATATATGCTGCTTATTGAGATTCACAATAGATTTAAGAACAAACACAGCCTGAAAGTGAAGGGATAGATAAAGATGTTCTATGCAGAAGGCAAATGAAAGTGAGCAGGGGTGGCTGTAATTCTATCAGCCAAAATGGACTTTAAGACAAAAATTCACAAGGGAGAAGGACATTCATTATATATGTTACATAATGATAAAAGAATCAGTTCTAAAGGAAGATACAATAATTGTAAACAGATATGCACCCAACATCAAAGCTCCTAAATATGTAGAACAAACACAAAAAATCTAAAGGAAGAAATAAATACCAATGCAATAATAGTGGAAATCTTCAGTACTTTGCATTCAGTAATGAATAGACTATTCAAATAGAAAATCAATAAGGAAACAACAGATTGGAACAATGCTATAGATCAAATGGAACTGACCAACATACACAGAACACTCCACCAGACAGCAACAGAATACACATTCTTTTCAAGCAATTACTAAACATTCTCTAAGTTAGATAACATGCTAGCTCATAAAATGAATCTTAACAAATTAATGAAGACAAATCATTCCAAGTATTTTTTTACAAACATAATAGAATAAAATTAGAAACCAACAACAAAGGAAAATTGGGAAACTCATAAATATATGGAAATTAAACAATAAACTCTAAACCACAGGGTCAAAGAAGAAACAAATAATAATTTAGAAAGTACTTTGAGAAAGTAAAAATAAATCTATAACAAATCAAAACTTATGAAACACAGCAAAAGAGGAACATTTATAGCAATAAACACATTAAAAAACAAGAAAAATCTCAAATAAGCAATCTAACTTTACACTTCAAGGGACTAGAAAAAGAAAAAAAAACTCAAGGTTTGTAGAAAGAAAGAAATATTAAAAATTAGAATATTTATAAATCAGAGAATAGAAGATGGGTAGAAAAATTGATGAATGTAGATTCTTTTTTAAAACAAAATCACAATTACAAATGCTTAGATAGACTAATAGATAAAAGTAGAGAATGTAAATAAAAATCAGAAACAAAAGAGGAGACATTACAATATATGCCACAGGATCTTTTTAAAAACCATAAGAGATTACCATAAACAATTATATGCCAATAAATTGGTCAACTTCAAAGACATAGATAAATTCTTAGAAATAAAAAACCTCCTGAGATTGAAGGAAAAAGTAGAAATCCTTAACACAACAACATAAAGGGGGGGTGGTGGTGGATATTAAATCAGTAATCTAAAACCTCACTTAAAGAAAAACCCAGGACCAGATGACTGTACAGGTGAATTCTATCAAACTTTTAAAAAATAATTAAAATTGATCTTCCTTAAACCTGTATAAAAGACAGAAGTAGAAACACTTCTAAACTCATATGAGGCCAGCATTGCCCTGACACCTAAGCCAAACAAAGAAGTGACAAAAAAGAAGCTTCAGGTCAATATCCCTGATGAACATGAATGCAAAAATTCTCAAAAAAAAATTAGCAAATAGAATTCAGAACCACACTGAAAGGATTTTACATCATACAAAATGGGACTGAGCCTTGGCAAGCAAGTAGACTTCAACATAGCAACAATATGATACACCACATTAACAGAACAAACAATCACGTGACCAATTCAATATAGAAAAAGAATTGAAAATTTTCAGCACAATTTCATCATAAAAAATCCTCAGCAAATTAAGTATAGAATAAATGTACCTCAACACTACAATGTCTGTATATGAAAAACACACAGGAAACATCATGAACAATGGTGAAAAAAAAAGTTTTTCATTTAATGTTTGGAAGAAGGCAAGGATGTCCATTCTCACCATTTCTATTCAACATGATACTGGAAGTCCTAGCCAGAGAAACTAGGCAAGACACAGAAGTGAAAGTCATCCAAATTTGGAAATGAAAAGTGAAAATAATTTCTGTTCACAGGTGACATAGCTTATTATGTAGAAAACACTATAGACTCCATAAAAATACTTCTATAACCAATGATGAATTCAGTAATATGCAGGATTCATAATCAGACCAGTAGATTAGTAGATTCCTGAAACTCAATCATCTTGTATAACTACAACTTTATACTCATTGAACAATAATCCCCCATAGACTCCTCTCTCCTCTAATAACCATAATTCTATAGTTCTAGACATTTGACTTTCAATACCTCATATTTGATATGCATTATTTGTCTTTCTGTGACTGAAATTTTATTGAGCATAATGTTCTCCAGGTTTATCTATGTTATTGCAAATGACAGGATTTCTTCTCTTTTTAGGCTGGTTAATAATCCATTTTTGTGTATACTGTATTATCTTTATTCATTCACCACTTGACAGATCTGCTGATCTGACTTTGAATCCTGCAATATTACATGTTATTCCCATATCTTGGCTAATATGAGTAGTGCTATAATGTACACAGGAGTACAGGCATCTATTTGGGATCCTAATTTCAATTTCTGATTTTCATTTTCCTGATGACTAGCAATATTGAGCATTTTTTTATATAACTGTTGGCTTTTTCTGAGTCTTCTTTGGATAAATGTGTGTTAGTGTGACCATATTTTAATCAGGTTATTTGTGGGTTTTTTGCTATTGTTTTTATGCCATTGAGATGTAGGAGTTGGTTATACATTTTTAAAATAATCTGTTATCACACATATGTCTTATAATTATAATTTCCCATGTGATAGGTTGCCTTTCTTTATGTTGATTACTTCCTTTCTTGTGCAGAATATTGTTTTTTTATGTAGTCCTGGTAATAGAATTTTGCTTTGGTGCCTGTGCTTTTTGTGTTCTATCTAAGACCAATATCAAGGAGATTTCTCCTTTGTTTTATTCTAGGAATTTTACAGTTTCAGGTATTGCATTTAAATCTTTAATCTATGTAAAGTTAATTTTTATGTATGGTGTAAAATGAAGATCCAATTTCATTCTTTTGTTGTAGATATTCATTTCAGACAATATCATTTATTGAAAAGACTATCCATTCCCTATTGTGAATTCTTAGCACTCTTGTTGAAGATCAGCTGACCATGGATTTATTTGTGGGCTCTGTATTCTGTTCCATTGGCCTATATGTATACGCTTAGGCTAGTACCATACTGTTTTGGTTATTGTAGCTTTATAATATATTTTGAAATCAGGAAGTGTGATACATCCAGCATTTTTATTTTCTCCTTCTTTTTTTTTTTTTTTTTTTTTTGCTCAACATTAGTTTGGCTATTTGGAATCATTGATCTTTCATAAAAATTTTAGGATTGTTACTTCTATTTCTGTAAAAAAAAATGCCTCTGAACTTCTATAGAGACTACATAGTGTCTGTAGATCACTTTGGGCACTATGGACATTTTTACTAATTATCCTAGTCCATGAGCATGAGATGTCTTTCCATTTATGTGTGTCTGTTTTCATTGCCTTCATAAGTAGTTTACAGTTTTCAGTTTACAAGTTTTTTTTTTTTTCTCTTTTTACCTCCTTGGTTAAATTTACTCCTAAAATAATTTGTTCCTTTTGATACCCAAATGGGATTGTTTTCTTAATTTCTTTTTCATATGGTTTATTTTAATGTATAGAAATGACATTAACTTTGTCATGTTCCTTTTTTCTCTATGATAATATTTTTGTTAAAATAAAGTTGGGATATTCAGGATCTACAATAAGCCTAATAAAGGAAGCAAGATACTCACAGTATTAGAGGGAAAGTATGTTGTTCTTGAGACTTAGGATGGTAAATAAGTTGCATGTTCATTTTAAATCCTGCAACTACTTAATTAGTTAGTTACTTCTAATAGATTTTTGTGGAATTTTAGAGTTTTAAACATAGAATATGTCATTTATAAATAGTTTTAACTTAACTTCTTCCTTTCTGACTTGGATGCATTTTATTTCTCTTTATTGACTAATGTCTGTGGATAGCACTTCCATTACTAAGTTGAATAGAAATGGCTAGAGTGGGCATCCTCTTCTTGTTCCTAGAGAAAAATCCTTCAAGTTTCCACCATTAGATATGATATAACCTGTGGGCTTATCAAATATGGTCTTAATTTTGTTGAAATTTATTTTTTCTATTCCTATTTCATTAAAATTTTAACCATAAATTGTGTTGAATTTTGCCAATTGCTTCTTCTATATCTATTGTCATAACCAAATGATTTTATCCTTTGTTATACTAATGTAGTGTGTCATATTGATTGATTTGCATAACTTGAACTAAACTTATACCCCTGGAATAAATTATATTTGATCATGGAATATGTTTTTTATTAATGTTCTTTTTAATTCTGTTTGCTAGTATATTGTTTAAGATTTTTACATCAACACTCATAAGGAATATTCTCCAGTAGTTTTCCTTTCTTGTAATGTCTTGGTCTGGCATTCAATCAGGTTAATGCTGGTTTTATCCTATAAGGCTGAAAGAACTTTCTGTTCTTTTTGGTCAATACCAAGGAGTACAACTGCTGGATAGTATGTAGAGCATATTTAGTTTTTAAAAAAGCAGCCAAACTGTTCTTCAAAATGGCTATACCAATTTGCATTTCCAATAGAAATGTATGAGAGTTCCTGTTGTTCTACATTGATTCCAGCATTTGATGCTGTAAGTTTTCTTCATTATGACCATACTAATAGGTATGTAGTCATACCTCACTGTTGTTTTAACTTCCATTTCCCTAATAGCAAATAATGTGGATCATATTTTCATGTGTTTTTTTGCCATATGTAATTTTTTGGGTAAGGAGTCTGTTAAGATTTTGCCCTATATTTTAAAGAAATTGTTTCTTATTGTTATGTGTAAAATTTTTTTCTTGTGTATTTTGGATGACAACCCTTAATCATGTGTATTTTGCAAATATTTTGTCCCAATATATGGATTATCTTTTCATTTCCTTGATATTGCTTTTCAGAGTAGAAGGTTTTTTTTTTTTTTAATGAAGTCTAGCTTATCAGGTTTTTTCTGGATTGTCCCTTTGGTGTTGTATCTAAACATCATTACCATAGCAGTGATCATGTAGGTTTACTCCTGTTTTAACATTTAAATCTGTATTTCATCTTTTGTTAATTTTTGAGCAGGGTGTAAAATTTTTGTTTAGTTTGATTTTTGCACGTGCATGTCCAGTTGTTCTACAACTATTTGTTGAAGAGTTTGTCTTTGCCCCATTATATTACCTTTCTCCTTTTTCAAATATCAGTTGACTATATTTATGATGATTTATTTCTGGGCTCTATCTTGTTCCATTGATCTATTTGTTTATTCTTTAGTCATTATTACTCTGTTTTTACGACTGAGGCTTTATAGTAAATCAAACTTAGGTAGTTTTCATCCTCCAACTTTGTTCTTCTCCTTAAAGATTGTGTTAAATATTCTGGGTCTTTTTCCACTTCATATAAACTTTAAAGTCAATTTGTCAAAATCTATAAAATAACTTGCTGGGATTTTGATTGGAATTTCATTGAGTCTATAGATCATGTTGGAAAGAACTGACATTTTGACAATATTGAGTCTTCCTATCCACTAACATGGAATTTCTCTCCAGTTAGCTCATCTTAAATTTCATTCATTGGAGTTTTATAGGTTTTCTCATATAGATTTTGTATATATTTTGTTAGATTTATACTAAAGTATTTTGTTTTTTTGAATGCTAATGTAAATGATATTTTTAACTTCAAATTCTATTTAATATTGTTGATATAGAGTAAAGCAATTGATTTTTGTATATTACTTTTGAATCCTGCAATCTTGTTAGAATTACTTTTTAGTTCCAGAAGTTTGTTGTGGCTGTTGTTACTGTTGTTGATTCTTTTGGATTTTCTACATAGAAGATTGTATTTTTCAAAGAATTAGTCTATATCATCTAGATTATCAACTATGTGGGTATATTGTTAACAAAATTCCTTTATTATCCTTTTAATGTTCATAGCAGCTGTAAAATGCCCAGTCTTTCATTTCTGAAATTAGTAATTTGTGTCCTATTATTTTTTTCTTAGTTAACCTGGCTAGAAGCTATCAATTTTATTTATTGCTTCAAATAACTAGACACTTGTAGCTATTTTGAAAACAAATCTATACACATACTTTTTTCATTTTAAAGGGTTACTTGTTAACTTTTCTTTTTGTTTTGCTATTGAATTGTATGGATTCTTTATATATTTTAATATTAACCATTTATTGGATATATGGTTTACAATTTTTTCTAATCCCATAGGTTACCTTTTAATTTCATGTATTGTTTTCTTTGATGTGAAGAACTTTTCAGTTTAATGCAGTTCCATTTCTGTATTTTTGTTTTTGTTAGCTTTGTTTTTGGTATCAAATCAAAACAAAAATTTGCCAAGGCCACTCTCAAGGAGGATTTTCCCTATCCTTTCTTCTGGGAGTTATCCAGTTTCAGAACTTACATTTAAGTCTTAAGTTCATTTTGAGTTGATTATTGTGTATGATGTAAGATAGGGGTTCAAATTCATTCTTTTGTATGTGGATTTACAGTTTTACAACATAATTTATTGAATAGACTATCTTTAAACCATTGTGTATTCTCAGTTCTTTTGTTAAAATTTTATTGATTATAGATGTGTGAATTTATTTCTCGGCCTCTATTCTCTTCTATTGGACCATGCATCTGTTTTATGTTGATACCATACTATCTTGATTACTATAGCTTTGCAATATAGTTTGGAATTAGGAAGTGTGAGGCTTCCATCTATGCTTTTCTTGTTCAAGATTGTTTTAGATTTTTAGGTTCTTTTGTGGTTTTGTATGAATATTTTTTAGTCTATGAACATTCCAAAATTCAATTTGATAGGAATTGAATTTGACTTTGTAGATCACATTGAACATCAATGTCTTTCTTTTTATTTGTATCTTCATTTTCTTTTTCATCAGTGTTATATAGTTTTCACTGCATAATTCTTTTACCTCCTTGGTTAGATTTACTTGAAATTATTTTATTATTTTCATGCTGTTGTAAATGGGATTGTTTTCTTAATGTCTTTTATATAGTTGATTGTTAGTGTATAGAAGCATAACTGAATTTGAATATTGTTTTTATCTTGCAACTTTACTGATATCATTTATTAGTTGAAATTGTTTTCTAGTAGAATCTTTAAAGTTTTCTATATATAAGATGATGCCACTGGCAAAGACAATTATACTCTCTCTTTTTTTTTTTTTTTCAATGTGGATGTCTTTGATTTTTTCTTGCCCAATTCTCTGGCTAAAATTGCCAGGGCTATCTTAATATGGGTGGTTATTATAAGCATCTTTGTCTTTTTCCTAATCTTAAATAAAAAGTATGCAGCTTTTCTTAAATATGACATTAGCAGTGGCCTCACTATAAATGGCCTTCATTATAATGAGGTGCTTTTCATTCATATCTAATTTATTGTGAGCATTTATGATAAAAAGTTGTTGAATTTTGTCAAAAAATTATTTCTATGTCTATTGAGATAATCATATCATTTTTACCCTTCATTTTGTTGATATAGTGTATCATGTTGATTGGTTTGCTGATATTGAACCATCCTTGAATCCCTGAAATAAATCCTACTTGACCGTGGTGTATGTTAATTCATTGCTGTTAATGCATTGCTGTATTCAGTTTGCCTATACTGTATTGAGAACTTTTGCATATGTATTCATCAGAAATATTGCCCGGATATTATTCTGGTATGTGTTGTGCTTGTGTAGTTTTGGTATAATAGTATGATTAGCCTTTTAAAATGAGCTAGTAAGAGCTTCCTCGTCTTCCATTTTTGGAAGATTTTGAGAAGGATATGTAATAATTCTTCTGTGAATTTTTGGTAAAATCGCCAATGAAGTCATCAAGTCTTAGAATTTTTTTTCTTGGGAGGACTTTTAGTACCATCTCAATCTCCTTACTAGTGATTGGTCTATTTAAGTTTGATTTCTTCATGATTGAATCTTGGAAGGTTGTATGACTCTAAGAATTTATTTCTTCTTGGTTGTCCAATTTGTTGGCATATAGATGTTTTTAGTATTCTTTTATAATCCTCTGTATTTCTATGGTTTTCAATATAACTACTCTTCTTTTGTTTCTAAATTTGTTTATTTTAGCTTTCTCTTTTTTTTTTAGTCTAGACAAAGAATTATCCATTTTATCTTAAAAAATAAGCTCTTTGTTTCACTGATCTTTTTCATTGTCATTTTAGTCTATTTCATTTATTTCCACCTTGATCTTTATTATTTCCTTCCTTCTACTAACTTTGGGCTTTGCTTTTTTATTCTAGTTATTTAGATTTAAGGAAGTTGATAGTACAACTTTTGCTGTACCCTATAGATTTTGGTATTTAGTATTTCCATTTTTATTTGTCTCAATGTAATTTTAATTTATTTTTTTAATTTATTTTGTCCCATTGATTATACAGTAGCATGTTGTTTAGTCTCAACATACTTGTGTTTTTTCTAGCTTTTGTTTTGTAGTTACTTTCTAGTTTCATACTATTATGGTTGGAAAAGATGTTTAATATGACTCAATCTTCTTAAATTCATTGAGACTTGTTTTGTGCCCCAACTTATTGTCCACCATTGAGAATGTTCCATGTCCACTTGAGAGCTGTGTTATTCTGATGTTTTTGGATGTGATGTTCTGTATACATCTAGTAAGTTCATCTGGACTAAATTTTCATTTAAGGCTGTTTTATTCTTGTTGACTTTCTGCCTTGATGATCTATTTTTTGATGGACATTGAATGTTAAATGCCCTACTATTACTGTGGTATTATCAATTTGTCCCTTTAGTTCTGTTAATAATTGATTTATATATTTTGGTACTCCTATGTTAGGTGTGTATATATTTGTAAATGTTATATCTTCTTGATGAGGTGTCACTTTTCTCATTATATAATATCCATTGTTTCTTTTGTTTATATATTTTGCTTGAAATCTACTGTATCTGATATTAATATGGCTACCTCCATTTTCTTTTGGCTGCCATTTGGTCAATTGCAATCTTGCATTTCTTCACTTTAAGACTATGTTTGTCTTTAGAGCTGTGGTGGGTCTCCTGGAAGCAGCATCTAGTTGTGTCTTATTCCTTTTAATCCATCTATCCACTCTAACTTTTCATTAGTGAACTCAATCTATTTACATTTAGGACCATTATTGATATATGAAAACTTAGTACTGCCATTTTGTCTTTTGTTTTCTGGTTGCCCTAAATTTCCATTGTTTCTATTTTGTATGTATTTATGTATGCTTTTTTAGTTTTGTAAGTTTCCATGATGTTTTTCTCAATTTCCTCTGTTTCTTTTTTTTAGTTTTGTTTCTCTGTTCCAGATTTTAATTTTGTAGTTGCTATGAGGTTTGTATAAAATGTCTTATAAATAAAATAATCTTTTCTGCTTATAGAATCTTGTTTTTATTTGCCTATACAGGTCCCTTCCTTTTTCTATTCCCCTGTATGTTTTTGCTGTCACAGATTATCTCTTTTATGATGAATTTGTTACCAAATAGAAGTAGCTATAGTTATTTTTTAATGCACTTTCTCCTTTAATCTTTCTTCTCTAATTATGTGTCTTCAATCTATCCTGATGTATAGTTACATTTTTTCTGATTCTGTCTATTTGTCACCTTACTCATTTTTTGTGTACTTTTTGTTTATGTTAGAGAAGCTCTTTCAACACTTTTTGTAAAGCAGGTCTGGAGGTGATAAACTCCCTCATAATTTGTTTGGGAAAAACATTATTTCTCCTTCATATCTGAAGAATAACTTTTATGGATAGATTATTTTTGCTGGACAGTTTTTATATTTCAATATCTTGAGTATATTATTTCACTCTTTCCTGGTTTGTATAGTTTCCACTTTGAAATTTGCCAGTAGGTTAATGTGGGTATTTTTAAAGTTTACTGTCATCTTTTCCCTGCATACTTTATAATTCTTTCTTTATCATTGAATTTTAAGAGTTTTATTATAGTGAGTCTTGGAGAAAGTCTTCTGGTGTTGAGGTGATTAGGTGTTCTCTTAGCTTCATGGATTTGTATATTCAGTTTATTCTCCAAGTTTCTGAAGTTTCCAGCCATTATTTCTTTAAAAAAACACTCTGCTCTCATTTTCTTCTCTTATTATGCTGGCATACCCATTATCCTTATGCTTCCTTTTCTAATGTAATTGGGTGGTTCTTGTAGAATTACTGTACTTTTAAAATATTTTTAATTTTTGATTTTAATTTATTTTTATTGTTTAAAAGATTATTTAAAGTCTAGTGCTTTACAGTTTTCAAAAGTTTCACAGACATGATTTTATTAATTTCATAATAACCCTTTTTTATCCCCTACCCCTATATTGACCCTCCTCCTTCCTTCTCCTCTCTGTTAAATACTAGTTGTTTTTTGATATATGAATTTGCTTCTTTTTGATTTATTCACTAGTTTGTTGTATTTTTTAGATTCCACAGTATTTATCTTTCTCTGAGTGATTTATTTCCCTTAGCATAATGCTCTAAAGTCCATCCATGTTTCTGCAAATTGCAAAATTTCATTCTTTTTTATGGTTGAGCAGTATTCCATTGTGAATATATGTATATACCACATCTTTATCCATTCATCTGTTGATGGAGATTTAGAGTGCTTACATACCTTAGCAATTATAAATAATGCTACTATGAACATTGAGGTGCATGTATCTTTTTAAATCAGTGTTTTTGCTTTTTCAGACATATACTGAGGAATAGAATAGCTGGGTCATATGGTAGTTATATTTTTTTAGTTTTTGAGAAACATCCATACTGTTTTCCACAGGCTGCAGCAATTTACATTCCCACCAACAATGCATAAGAATTCCCTTTTCTCTACATTTTCACCAACATTTTTTATTTATGGTCTTTTTGATGATAGTCATTATGAAGTGTGAGGTAATATCTCACTGTAGCTTTGATTTGAATTTCTCTGATTAGTGATGTTGTGCATCTTTTCATGTGTCTATTGGCCATCTGCATTTCCAGGGACAAGACAAGGATGTCTACTCTTACTACTTTTACTCAGCAGAATTTTGGAAGTTCTAGCCACATAAATCAAAGAAGAAACTGAAATAAAAGGAGTCCAAATTCAGAAAGAATTAAAACTCACTCTTTGCAGATTACATGATATTATACATAGAACATCTTAAAGACACTACCAGAGACCATTAGAGCTCAGCAATTAATTTGATAAAGTTGCAGGATACAACATTAATACACAGAAATCTGTGGCATTTCTCCACACTAAAAACAAACTATCAGAAAAATTAAGGAAACAATCTTATTTACCTTTGCATGAAAAAGAATAAAATACCTAGGAATAAGCATACATAAGGAGGTAAAAACCTATACTCATAAAACTATAAGACATTGATGAAATCAATTGAAGATGACACAAACAGATGGAAAGACATACTATGTCTTTGGATTGGAAGAATTAATATTGTTAAAATGACCATACTACCCAAGACAATCTACAGATTCAATGTAATCCCTATCAAATTACCAGTGGCATTTTTCACAGAACTAGAACAAATTTCAAAATTTGTATGGAAACACAAAAGACCATGAATAGCTGAAACAACTTTGAGAAGAAAAGAGATGGAGGTATCATGCTCTGTGACATCAGACTGTACTACAAGGCTACAGCAATGAAAACCGTATGGTACTAGCACAAAAAGACACATAAATCAATGGAACAGAAGAAAGAACACAGAAATAACCCCATGTACTTATGGTCAATCTACAACAAAGGAAGCAAAAAAAAAAATGGAGAAAAGACAGTTTCTTCAGCAAGTGGTTCTGGGAAAACTGCACAGCTACCTGTAAAAGACTAAAATTAAAGCATTCTCTAACACCATATACAAAAATAATCTCAAAAAAGATTATTGAAATAAATGTAAAGCCAGATACTCTAAAACTCCTAGAAGAAATGATACTTTATGTTATATATCCCAGCAACTTTTTTTATTCATTTGTTTGTTTTTTAAAGATCCATCTCCTAAAGCAAAGGAAAGAAAAACAAAAATAAACAAATAGGACCTAATTAAACTTAAAAACTTTTCACAGCAAAGGAAATCATTGACAAAATGAAAAGACAACCTGCTGAATGGGAGAGATATTCGCAAATGATATGACTGCTAAGTAGTTAATATCCAACATATATAAACCATTCATACAACTCAACATCAAAAAACAAACAACCTGATTTAAAAAAAAAATCAGCTGATGAATTAAGTACTTTTTTTTCCAAAGAGGAAATGCAGATGGCCAATAGCCACATGAAATGCAGAGGGCCAATAGAATTTCTTTATTTTTTTGAAATCTAAGTTTTACTCCTCTTTTACCTGAATCATTTCTAGGTTTCTATCTTAACTCTCACTAATTCTTCCATATATTGTGTATTTTCAATAGTTTCTAATGCATTATTCATTTATTGAGATTTTTGCCTCCAGAACTTATAGCAGTTTTTTTTTTTAGCATTTCAATTTCTTTGGTTAAGTATTCCTTTGTTTCATTTATTTTATTCCTAAACTCATAGAACTGTCTTTCTGAGTTCCTTGTAACTCGGTGAGCTTCTTCAGCATGGCTATTTTGGATTCTCTATCAGTTAGACCACAATCTTTTATACCTTCAAGTTTAGTTTATGGAGAATTGTCATTTTTTTCCAGTGATACTGTGTTACCATGGTTTTTCATGATGCTTGATAAGTTTTTCTTGTCAGCACATTTGAGATAGCAAACATCTTTCTTATTTAGGTAAAGCTTTGTTTATTTTAATTCTAACAATTCAAGGGTTTAGTAATTTGAGGCCTCTCTTTTGTTTTATAGTCAGTGCTACTATAGCACAACTGTTTGCTTTCTCTTACACTAACTCTATATTTGAAAATTATTATTAATACTGTGTATATATACATATATCTTTTTACCCTCCTCGACCTCTGCCACAGGTATTGCCAGTGTCCTTGTCATCACCACTTGTGCCTCCAGTATCGCTACTGCCTTTCTGCTGCCAGTGCAACCGCTGTTGCTGGTGTCACAACCAGGGGCACTTCAATGGCAGGTATCTCTGTTATATCTGGGGTTTTCTGGGTCAGACACACTTCCAGTATGGCAGGGGGAAAGAGAGTGTGAGGTGAGAGCTGTAGTCATAGGTACCTCCACTGTGTTTGGGATACTGGATTTGTCCCTGTTTCTTAAGTTCCACCTCCTCTATATGTTCCCATCCATGCACCTTCATATGTATAGATGTGTGGATCTCTGTGGCATCTTGGTTTGCTGGGTAGATAAATCTTTATTGAGTTATGGATGTTCTACTAGCTGTAGATTCAAGGGGAGAAACAAAGGGCCTTTCAAGCCACAATAATACTAATGTCACTATTAATTGATTGTTTAATTTGTTCACATTTGTTATTAATTATATGGTTAGATTTACATCTGCCATATATTGTTTTCTATGTGTCTCATATAATTTTTGTTGCTTAATATATCATTTATTGCCATCTTTGTAAATGATGGCCATATTCTTAGGTAACATTTTAATTCCTTATAGTAATTTCAACTATATTTTTAGATTATAATCTTAGTAGTTGCTTCAAGGCTCACAATATATCAAAATTTCAGAATCTATTTCTGATTTATACTGATTTAATTCCAGTGAAATATGAAAATATCACATTTACAATATCTGTTTTCTCCCTATTTTTTGTACTATTAAACAAATGAAATGCCGATAATGTTTATATATGTTAAAAACACAATACATTGATATAACTATATGATTTTATGTATTTAAACAAGAAAGGCAAGCAAGTATATATTTGTAGTTTGGTATATTAAATTTCTTATTTAGTCTTTTGGGATTTTTAAAGTTTTTCCTCAGAATTTGGATTACCACTTGTTCTCATTTCTTTTCTCCAATATATCTTTGTTCTCAACTTTATCTTTTGTGATGTTATTGCAAAATATATTACATTTTTATAAGTTTTAGACACAACAAAATCATTGCATTCATATTGTTTTAAGAAATTGCTTTCATAAATGAGAAAAATGTGCAATCATATTTCTTTGGTAACTGTCTACATAATTATATTTATTATTATCTTTATTTATTTCTATTTATGTGTGGACTTGAATAACAGTCTGCTGCCACTTGTTTTCAGCTTGAGGAACTTCCTTTATTATTTCTTGTACAGTGTATCTGTTAGCAAAAAATTCTCTCTTTTTAATATATAAGTATTTCTTTAGTTTACCTTCATTTTTGAAGTTAGTTTTTCTGGATAAAAGAGTCTTAATTTAAATTTTTGTTATTGATTTGTTTTTATTTTCAACACTTTAAGCATGTCATTCTACTGCCTTCCAGATTTTATTTTCTGATATCAAGCTAGCTAGCTGTTACTTTTATTTTGGTTCACTTGAATGTGACAAGTTTTTATACTCTTGTTGCTTTCAGGATGTTCTCTTCACCTTTAGTTTTCAATACACTTTTACCATTATGTCTCTTAGTGTAGATCTCTTTTAATTTATCCTATTTGAGGCTTGTTAAGATACTTGGATGTGTAAATTAATTTAAAAATCAAATTTGTTATTAGATTTTAGTCATTTCCCCCAATATCTTTTCTAAAACTTTCTCTCTGTTCCTTTAGGGACCTCCTCTTACATGTACGTTGATGCAGTTAATGGTGCTCATGATTTCTCTGAGGCTATTTTTTCCTTTTTTTTCAGATTGTATAATCTCTATCAATGCACCTTTAATAGTTTTTATTTTTTTCTTCTGCAAAATCAAATTTAATGTTGCTCTCCTTGTAGCAAAATTTTTAATTTAGGTTATTTTACTTTTTAACACAAGATTTTCCATTTGGCACAGTTTAATAATTTGTCTCTTTAGTTGATATTTTTATTTGATAATGCAATATTTTTATACCTTCAATAAAATGTTTAAGCATTTTTAAAGTTACTTGGACATATTGATTATAACTGCTTCTAATTACTTGTTTACAAATTTCACTATCTAGGCTCTATTAAATGCAGTTTCTTTTACCCGATTTTTTATTCTGAAGGGGTCAGACTTTTCTGTTTCTGTGTATACTCTGATATTTTTGTTGAAATTTTGACATTTAAAATAATATATTGTAAGCGATTCTAGATAGCCATTTGTCCTCCTTCAGGATTTTGCTGCTGTTGTTTGTTTCTTTCATCACTGATTTATTTCTCTCATGACATGAACAAAATAATTATTTTTCTCCCACAATATGCAGATTCTTGTTCTAGCTCATATGTTTTTCTTCATATTATTATCTTTTTTATTAACATGTTTTTATTGAGTTATACTCATTTTACAATGTGGTGTTAAATTCCAGTGTACAGCAAAATTTTTCAATTATACCTGAACATACATACATATTTATTGTCACATTTTTCTTTGCTGTGAACTACCACAAGATTTTGTATATATTTCCTTGTGCTATACAGTATAATCTTGTTTATCTATTCTACATTTTGAAATCCCAGTATGTCCCATTCCACACCCTGCCCCCTTGGCAAACACAAGTTTGTATTCTATGTCTAAGAGTCTGTATCTGTTTTGTATATTTTTTCCAAGATTCCACATATGGGCAATTTCATATGATATTTCTCTTTCTCTTTCTAGCTTACTTCACTTAGAATGACATTCTCCAGGAACATCCATGTTGCTGCAAATGGCGTAATGTTGTCAATTTCTATGGCTGAATAGTATTCCATTGTATAAATATACCACTTCTTCTTTATCCAGTGGACATTTGAATTATGGCCATTCTGACTGGTGTGAGGTGATACCTCATTGCAGTTTTGATTTGCATTTCTCTGATAATTAGTGATATTGAGCATTTTTTCATTTGCCTATTGATCATTTGTATTTCTTCCTGGGATAATTGCTTGTTTAGGTCTTCTGCCTGTTTTTGGATTGGGTTATTAGTTTTTTTCTTATTATATCATATGAGCTGCTTATATACTCTGGAGATCAAGCCTTTGTCGGTTTCATTTGCAAAAACTTTCTCCTATTCCATAGGTTGTCTTTTTGTTTTATTTGGGGTTTCCTTTGCTGTGCAGAAGCTTCTCAGTTTCATTAGGTCCCATTTGTTTATTCTTGCTTTTATTTCTATTGCTTGTGTAGATGGCCCTAGGAGAACATTTTTGAGATGAATGTCACAACATGGTTTGCCTCTATATTCTTCTAGGAGGTTGATTGTACCTTGTCTTATGTTTAAGTCTTTGATCCATTTTGAGTTAATTTTGTGTATGGTGTAAGGGAGTGTTCTAGCTTCATTGCTTTACATGCTGCTGTCCAGTTTTCCCAACACCATTTGCTGAAGAGACTGTCTTTATTCCACTGTATATTCTTGACTCCTTTTCGAAGATGAGTTAACCAAAAGTTTGTGGATTCATTTCTGGGCTTTCTATTCTGTTCCATTGGTCCATATGTCTGTTTTTGTACATATACCATGCTCTCTTTATTATTGTAGCTCTATATTATTGTCTGAAGTCTGGGAGAGTTATTCCTCCAGCCTCTTTCTTTCTCTTCAGTAATGTTTTGGCAATTCAAAGTCTTTTATGATTCCATATAAATTTTATTATGATTTGTTCTAGTTCTGTGAAATATGTCCTGGGTAATTTGATAGAGATTGCATTAAATCTGTAGATTGCTTTGGCAGTGTTGCCATTTTAACAATATTGATTCTTCCAATCCAGGAGTGTGGGATTTCCTTCCATTTTTTAACTCTTCTTTAATTTCCTTCATCAATGGTTTATAGTTTTCCATGTAAAATTCTTTCACCTCTGTGGTAAGATTTATTCCTAGGTATTTTATTACTTTGGGTGCTATTTTAAAGGGGATTGTTTCTTTACTTTCTTTTTCTGTTGATTCATCATAAGTGTAAAGAAATGTAACTGATTTTTTAATGTCAACCTTGTAACCTTCTACCTTGCTGAATTCTTCAATCAGCTCTAGTAGTTTTTGTGCGGACCTTTTAGGGTTTTCTATATATAGTATCATGTCATCTGCAGATAGTGACATTTTTACCCCTTCTTTTCTAATTTAGATCCCTTTTATTTCTCTCTTTCGCCTTATTGTTGTGGGTAGGCCTTCCAAGTTCATGTTGAATAGGAGTGGTGATAGTGGGCAGCCTTGTCCCAGATTTTAGTGGGAATCTTTTGAGTTTTTCAGCATTGAGTACTATGCTGGCTGAAGGTTTGCCATATATAGCTTTTATTATCTTGAGATATGTTCCTTCTATACCCAGTTTGTTGAGAGTTTCTATTTATAAATGGGTGTTGAATTTTATCAAATGATTTTTCTGTATCTATTGAGATGATCATGTGGTTTTTGTCTTTTCTCTTGTTGATGAGATGTATTACATTGTTTGATTTGTGTAAACCCCACTTGATCAAGATGTATAATCTCTTCTATGTGCTCTTGGATTCTATTTGCTAGTATTTTGGTGAGGATTTTGGCATTTATCTTCTTCAGTGATACCGGCCTACAATTCTCTTTTTTGGTAGTGTCTTTGCCTGGTTTAGGGGTCAGGGTGATAGTGGCTTCATCGTATGAGTTTGGGAGTACTCCCTCCTTTTCAATCTCCTGGAAGAGTTTGAGAAGTACTGCTATGATTTCTTCTTTGTATGTTTGGGAGAATTTCCCTGTGAAGCCATCCAGTGCTGGACTTCTATTTGTAGGGAGGTTTTTTATTGCTAACTCGATTTCATTTCTAGTGATTGGTTTGTTCAAGTGGTCAGTTTCTTCATGGTTCAGTCTTGGTGGACTGTACTTTTCCAGGAACTTATCCATCTCCTATAGGATATCCATGTTGGTTCCATATAGTTTTTCATGATATTCTCATATGATATTCTGTATTTCTATGTTATATGTTGTAATTTCTCCATTTTCCTTTCTTATTTTGCTAATTTGTGTTCTTTCTTTTTTCTTATTGGTGAGTTTTGCCAGAGGTTAGTTGATTTCATTTACTTTTTCAAAAAAACAGCTTTTGGTTTGATTGATTTTTTCTATTTTTCTTTAATCTCTATTTTATTTATTTCCTCCCTGATCTTTATTATTCCCTTCCTTCTGCTGTCTTTTGGGTTTTTTTGCCCTTCTTTTTCTAGTTCATTCAGCTGGTGCATTAGATTATTTGTTTGAGATTGTTCTTCTTTTTTGAGTAAGGCTTGTATTGCTATAAACTTCCCTCTCAGCACTGCTTATGTTGCATCCCATAAATTTTGTGTGGTTGTGTTTTCATTTTCATTATTCTCAAGGTATTTTTTAATTTCAGCTTTTATAACATCATTGATGTAGTGGTTTTTTAATAGCATGTTGTTTAATCTCCATGTTTTCCTTTTTTCTTCTTTGTTTCTCTGTAGTTGATTTCTAGTTTCATGGCATTGTGATCAGTAAAGATGCTTGAGATAATTTCTATCATCTAAAAATTGTTCAGGCTTCTTTTGTGCCAAAGTACATGATCAATCCTATAAAATGTTTCATGTGCACTTGAAATGAATGAGCAGGATTCCTGGGTCATATGGTAAGTCTATTCCTAGTCTTTTGAGGAATCTCTGTACTGTTTTCCACAGTGGCTGCACCAAACTGCATTCCCACCAGCAGTGTAGGAGGGTTCCCTTTTCTCCACAGCCTCTCCAGCATTTGTCATTCGTGGACTTTTGAATGATGGCAATTCTGAACTGGTGTGAGGTAATACCTCATTGTAGTTTTGATTTGGATTTCTCTGATAATTAATGATATTGAGCATTTTTTCATATGCTTATTGATCATTTTTATGTCTTCCTTGGAGAATTGCTTGTTCAGGTCTTTTGCCCATCTTTAGATTGGGTTGTTTGGTTGTTTCTTATTAAGTCGTATGAGCTGCTTACATATTCTGGAGATCAAGCTTTTGTCGGTTTCATTTATAAAAATTTTCTCCCATTCCATAGATTGTCTTCTTGTTTTACTTCTGGGTTCCTTTGCTGTGCAGAAGCTTGTAAGTTTAATTAGGTCCCAATTGTTTATTCTTGCTTTTATTTCTTCTAGGAGAAAATTTTTGAGATGTATGTCAGATAATGTTTTGCCTATATTTTCTTCTAGTAGGTTTATTGTATCTTGTCTTATGTTTAAGTCTTTGATCCATTTTGAGGTTATTTTTGTGTATGGTGTAAGGGAGTGTTCTAGCTTCACTGTTTTACATGGTGCTATCCAGTTTTCCCAACACCATTTGCTGAAGAGACTGTCTTTATTCCATTGTATATTCTTGCCTCCTTTGTCGATGATTAGTTGACCAAAAGTTTGTGGGTTCATTTCTGGGCTCTCTATTCTGTTCCAATGGTCTATATGTCTGTTTCTGTACCAATACCATGCTGTCTTGATGACTGTAGCTCTATTTTATTGTCTGAAGTCTGGGAGAGTTATTCCTTCAGCCTCTTTCTTTCTCTTCAGTAATGCTTTGGCAATTCTAGGTCTCTTATAGTTCCATATAAATGTTATTATGATTTGTTCTAGTTCTGTGAAATATGTCCTGGGTAATTTGATAAGGATTGCATTAAGTCTGTAGATTGCCTTGGGCAGTGTGACCATTTTAACAATATTGATTCTTCCAATCCAAGAGCATGAGATATCTTTACATTTTTTAAAGTCTTCTTAAATTTCCGTCATCAATGGTTAATAATTTTCTGTGTATAATTCTTCTGCCTCCTTGGTTAGATTTATTCCTAGATATTTTATTACTTTGGGTGCTATTTTAAAGGGGATTGTTCCTTTACTTTCTTTTTCTGTTGTTTCATCATTAGTGTAAAGAAATGCAACTAATTTTTGAACATTAATCTTGTAACCTGCTACCTTGCTGAATTCTTTGATCAGCTCTAGTAGTTTTTGTGTGGACCTTTTAGGGTTTTCTATATATAGTAACATGTCATTGGATATAGTAACACTTTTACTCCTTCTTTTCCAATTTGGATCCCATCTATTTCTCTCTCTTGCCTGATTGCTGTGGCTAGGTCTTCCAGGACTATGTTGAATAGGAGTGGTGATAGTGGGCATCCTTGTCTTGTCCCAGATTTTAGTGGGAAGCTTTTTAGTTTTTCACTGTTAAGTACTATGCTGGCTGTAGTTTTGTCATATATAACTTTTATTATGTTGTGATATGTTCCCTCTTATTTTGGCTTTTCCAATTTCACGGAATATCTTTTTCCATCCTTTCACTCTCAGTCTATAGGTATCCTTCTCCCTAATGTGGGTCTCTTGTATGCAGCATATTGAAGGTTCTTGCTTTATTATCCAATCTTCTACTCTACATATTTTGATTGGAGCATTTAGTCCATTAACATTTACAGTAATTAATAATAGACGTGTGTTTATTGCCATCGTGAACTTATTTTGTCAGTTGATTTGATATTTCCTCTTTGTTCCTTTTTGTTTTTGTTTTTTTCTTTTGTGTTTTGGTAATTTTCCTTTGTATTATCATGGATTTTATTTAGTTTTTGTGACTCACCTGTACGTTTTTGGCTTGTGGTAACCCTTTTTTGTAAGTCTATTAGCCCATTGCTGTAACTGTATTTATTAAGCAGAAAACAATATAATCTCAAACCCATCCTACTGAGAACAAAAAAATTTAAAAAAGAAAAAAATACTCTGCATTTTCTTGCTTCCCTCTCCCACTCTTAATGATTTAGATGTCTTCTTTTACGGTTTCATGTTTGTTCTGCTTGCAATTCATGGTAGCTATCACCTTTCCTGTTGTGAGTTTCTCATTTCCGTAGCATCCTGCTTCATTTCTATTTAAAATAGACCTGGTAATATTTCTTTTAGCATGGGTTTAGTGTTGTGAAACTCTTCATTTTTGCTTATCTGTGAAATTCTTTCTCTCTCCTTCTATCATAAAGTATAGCCTTGCTGGATAAAGTATTTTAAGCTGCATCTTTTTTTCATTCAGGACTTTATAAATGTCTTGCCACTCCCTTCTGGCCTGTAGTGTTTGTGTAGAGAAATCAGCTGAGAGCCTTATGGGGGTTCCCTTGTAACTCACTCTTTGCTTTTCTCTTGCTGCCCTTAGGATCATTTCTTTATCCTTGACTCTGGCCATCTTGATTATATGTCTTGGTGTGGGTCTATTTGGGTTCTTCCTGTTTGGGACCCTCTGAGCTTCCTGTACTTGGATATCTGATTGCTTTTTTAAGTTTGGGAAGTTTTCAGTCATAATTTCTTCCAATACCTTTTCAGTCCCCTTTGTCCTTTCTTCCCCTTCTGGAACTCCTATTATGCATAGATTGGCATGTTTTGTATTATCCCATATGTCCCTTATATTGTTTTCTTAGTTTTTTTTTTTTTTTCTCTGCTGTTCTGAATGGGTGCTTTCTGTTGTCCTGTCTTCTAGGTCACTAATTCATTCCTCTGCATTATTTAGTCTGCTTTGTGCAGCCTTTAGATCAGCTTTCATCTCAGCAAATGAATTTACCAATTCTACTTGGCTCTTCTTTATAGCTTCAATTTCCTTTTTGACATATTTTATATCTCTTAACACTATCTTTTTTAGTTCCTTCAGTACTTTGATCACTCCCTTCTTGAAATCTTGATCTAGTGGTCCATCAATGTCTGTTTCATTGATCATGCTTTCAGGGGATTTCTCTTGTTCTTTTAATTGGGAGTGGTTCCTCTGTTTCTTCATCTTGCTCATGTTGCTCTGGCTCTGTGGCTTATGGAGTATCAGTTATCTATTGTGGTCCTTAAGGAGTTTATTTATTTATCTATTTAATGTCTATGCAGGAATAAAACTTAAAAGAAAAAGAGAGAGAAAGAGAATTTTAAAAGAGAGAAATATAGGTTTGAAAACAGTGTATAATCAATAATAGAAAAGCAATTTGAATCAGAGTAGCAATTGAGTTGAGATGTCTTTTTAAAAACTTTAAAAAAAGGTAAAAAGATCAAAAGACAATATTTGAAACCTGTGTATAATCAATAACAGGAGATGACAACAAAGAGAAATGAAAATGAAATCAGGTGGATTTTTAAAACTTAGAATAATAAAAATATTGTGAAACAAAAATTTAAAAGGGTTTAAAATTGGAAGTACATACAATTGTTTAGAAAGTAAAAATTAAAAAGGTAACAGAAAATAGGGGAGATAAAAAAGATAAAATAAAAAGAGAATTTTAAAATAAGGGAGGACAAAGAGGTTTGAAAACAGTGTATAATCAATAACAGAACAGCGTGTTGAAGCAGAATAGCAATAGGGTTGAGACTTCTTTTTGAAACCTTTAAAAAAGGAGAAAAAAGGCAAAAAATATTTGAAACCTGTGTATAATCAATAACAGGAGACCAAAACCAAGAGAAATGAAAATGAAATCAGGTGGATTTTTTTAAAATAATAATAATCAAAATATTTTAAAAGAAAAAATTAAAAAGGATTCAAACTGGAAGCATATATAGTTGTTTAAAAAGTAAAAGTTAAAAAACTAATAGAAAATATAACAGATTCAAAAAGATTTTTAAAAAAGGGGGGGAAGTTGTTCTCATGGAGACTGTGTGCTCTTAATGATTTTATCCAGAAGTCTTTGCTTCTTCTCCCTGTTTTGTCACCTCAGCTTGCTGTTTCCAGAGGCCCTCTGTTTCCAGAGAGGCCCTCATCTGTGCTGCTCCCAGTGCTTGTCAGCAAGCAGATTGTGCCCCCTCCCAACACTGGTCAGGTGCTGCTGTCCTTCACGGTGGGTGGCCGGGTCACTCTCCCTCCCAGCACCGAGTTCAGGAGCTGTGTTCCTGCCAGGAATGTGGGTGGTCACCCACCCTCTCCCAGTTCCAGTCGCTCTGCTACTCTGTGCAGCTGCCCGCTCCGCCTTGGGTCCACCCTCCGTAGGTGGGCTTGAGGATGTGGGCAGAACATCTCTGCCCCTATTCAATGCCAAAACTCATCTCCTTATTTGTCTTGGCTGCGCAAGTTCTCTGAGGTACCAGGGCAGAAAGATCCTATCTGCCTCAGGCTGTAGAGAAGTCCTTGGCCTTGGAGGCGGCTAATCCCTTAAGTATGGATTCAGGTTTTAACCCCACCCCCGCTTGGGTGCTAAGTGAAGGAGGATGTGTTGGCTGTACCTGAGCCCCACCTCTCTTCTCCCAAAAACCTTCCACGGGTTTTCAGAGATGGGGGTATGTCACCCTTCCCCCCAGGGCACATCAGCCATGTTGTTTTATGGAGGGCCCAGATTGCTTTGCCCTGTGTAACCACACATCCATGGCATGCAGAACCCTGCAGTCCCACAGGGCTGCCTCAGTGCAGCTGCTCCAGTCCTCCATCCATCTTGGGCAGCCTGTCCCAGCCCCCCAGCTGACAGCTTGCATCTCGGGCTGGGTGTCGCAGGGACCCTCTGTGCCCATTTAACTTAGTTCTGTCAGTCAAGGAGTGATCTATACAGATCCGAGCCTTAGAGGCTCCCCCTCCATCTTGTTGGCCTTTCCGTTGGAGAGGGGGAGATCCAGCGAATGAGCACTATTCCTCCTTTGCTGCTCCCTCCCCATGGGACCAGTCCCCAGTCCCGCACTGTTTTGCCTTTTCTTCTTTCTTTTTTCCTCTTCTCCTACCAGATTTTTGGTGTCTTTATCCTTTGAAGAGGGCAATGTTCTGTCAGAGTTCGGAAAGTGTTCTGGTTGGTTGAGTGGGCCTATGGATGTGAGTTTTGGTGTATTTGTGGGAAAGGGTGAGCTATGAGCGTCATTCTACTCCACCATCTTGGCTCCGTTCCATATTTTTATCTTTCAGACATCTTAGCTAGAGGTTTCTCCTGGTTTGGCATAAGTGACTTATTGGTAAAAGTTGTGTTTAAGCCCTATTGTCCAAAGATAATTTTATCCTTTAATATTGGATGTATATTTGGCTTGAAGGCTGCTATTATAGTTCAGGAAGTTAATATATATTTTGTTCCATATTAATCTAGGCACTGGTAGCTTGTGAATTCTTTTTCTGAATTCTTCTGAGAGAGTGAAAATTCAGACATGTGCCCAATATTCAAGATTTCCACTGATTACTGTAATGCTATATGTGAGACTGGCCATTAAGAGTTGGAGACTGGCTCAGAGTAGTTTATTTATCAGTCAGAGGTTGTTTTTAAATCCCTTTCGCCAGTGAGATTTCAATCCTGTGTTAATGGGTGTGTATGGCTTGGAGAATTCTTTTAACTCTGCCACATTTTTCTGATTGCTTCTGAGTGGGTACACCCAAAATTGACTGTGCTCCCAGGAATGCTCTTCTTGGTTGTCTTTTTTCTCTGATTATTTCCCTTATAGTTTTGATGTTCTGTCATTTTATTTTTATCATGACTACTAGCTTTCTTTTAATTCTTCTCTGCCAAGATCTCTACTGATATTTATAACACCTTTAAGCATGGAGTTCTCCACTTAACTCCAAATAATGTCTGTTCCCTCAGTCAAATATTCGGAACTCTCCATCTTTATGGCCAGCCTTTCCTCATGGCAAATTTCTTAAATTGTCATGTTCTGGGAAAAGAGTCTGCTGAACTTACTCCATCATTACAGAAATCTGGCTTCCAGTTTGCCAGTTTTGATGAAGCTAAATGTAGTCTTACTATACCATCTAGCAATTATGATTTTAGGTATTTATCTAACTTATTTGAAAACTTATGTCCATGTAAAATAGTGTACAAGAATGTTTAGAGAAGCCTTATTTAAAATTACCAGCATAAATCTGCAATTTAAGAAATGATCTATCAGACCATGCAACAAAATGGATTAATCTTAAAAGCATATGGCTGAGGGAAGCCAGACTGAAAGGCTACACATTGTGTGTTTCCATGCATATAACATTCTAGAAAAGATAAAACTACACAGGCAAAACCTAGATTAGTGACTGTCAGAAGCCTTGGAAATGGGAATAGTTGAATAGGTGATACACAGGGCATTTTTTTTAATAAAAAAAATATTTTGTAAGAATCTGTGAGAATCTGTAGAACTTTAGAGAACAAAGAGTAAAATAATACATGCATTTTTTTAAATTAAAAGGTTGGGAGATCATAGAATTTAATGATGATTGCAGCAAAAAATCTAACCATATTACAAGTGTATGAAATATTTTGATTGAAGGGGATGGGTGGAAATTGTTTTGACTTAAGTAACTAAGTAATATTAAAGGTAGAATAAACTATACATAAACCCTTTACCTTGGTTAAGAAAGTAATTTCTTCCGAAATTATGGGATAAAATTGTTTAAAAAAACTACATTGTGCTATAATTGAACAATTAAGTAAATGGATGATGGGCAATGGATGTTAGAAACCAAGATCTTTAACTGTTGGGGTGGGAACTTCAGACAAGCAAAGATAGAAGGCTAGAATGGTATATGTGGTGATGGGTTAGAGTAGTAGATGTATGAACTCCTGTTTAGCTTAGTATACATAAATATGAATATTCATATAGATATTTATAAATAATATGACTTACATAGGCTAGTATTGTAAAAAATAAATGATAAATGAAAACCTCAATTAAATAAAGTTGAAAGACCAGAAGGGTGAGCTCTCACACCCTGCGATGATAGGATAGTCCCAGAAGAGAAAGATTCCTCTTCTTTTCCTAGCAAAGACTGAGCCAATAAAAAGGTATGGACTTTTTGTTAACCATGTAGCCTTCCTAATTTCCTTTCCCCTCTATAAAAGCATTCTTCTTCCCTTACTATGTGGGAACTTGCATGTGGCTAACCATGGCTGTATATACTGAATTGTAATTCTCTGTTTATTCCAAATAAGCTTATCTTTGCTGGAGAAATATCTGCCTTCTATTTGTTTTCAGATCAACATTTTGGTGGCCCATGTGGGAACCAGAGAAGAGCTCTGGAGCTGGTGAGCAAAAAGGAGCTGTAACCACAATTGAGCCCATCATTTCTCACTGCTTTTCTTGCTGACCCTAGGATTTGAAGGTACATCTTTCTCCTGGAACTGAGCCCACACTGTCTTTGCATTTTAAGCTCTCCAGACTTTATTCTATTTAAAGGTTTTGTCATTCTGGTTAAGTTCTTAATCTGTATGTAAGTACCCATTGGCACTTCGGTCTTATCTTTGAGATCAGACTGTTTCAACTGAAGCTGTCTGAAAATGCTTCAGCCCAATTCATTTGGAAAGGTGTTGCTTTAAATAAAACTGTGCTGGTTTTTTAGCCTTCAGCCTATTCCTTTAGGAGGGCTGTCCTCTGGAGAGTGGCCTGGTTCCTCTGGGACCAAGCTGTCTTCTTAGTACTGTCTGGGATTGGTTTATAAGAAGTTTGAATTGAGCCATTTGTGATATAAGCTATTTAAGTTATTTGAAAACTACTCTTTAGGGGAAAAACCTCTGAGAAAAAGGATCCCAGTCATCTAAGTATTTGGAGGGTGCCACCCCACAGGGACTTTGTTCAACTGTTGTCTTTAAAAGCTGCAGTCTTACTTCATGTGCATTTCTAACTAGATTGATTGACCCAACCAAAGGCAATTTAGAATATCAATAGTCATTATAGGGAACTTTTGAAATCTCAAAACTAAATTTCTTTAAAGTTGAATTTCTTTAAAATTGAATTTGACTAAAATAGTAAAAATTTTCCAGAACTGAGTGGAATGCTTATTTTTATTGGTATTTTGAAGCATCTCAACAAAATCAGGAGTTTAAAATTGCTTCTCTGCAAAATAAGATTTTAAGATTAAATGAAGCTAACAAAAATAAAAGGACCAGCAAAGCCTCAGATTCTTCTTCCTTGTCTTCTTTGTCTCATTTTCCACTTCTAGCAGCATCATGTCTCTCTCCCATCAGCTCCACCAGACTCTACCTCTGGTGCTATTTTCTTCCTTTCCTTATATGCCACCTAAGCCTCCTCTATACCATCAATTCCCCCATAATAATTATCTCACCAGACTTTCCATCTCCCTGAAACTCTCCCCACACCTCTTTCCTCTGAATTTATCAGAACTTCTTCCTTTAAAATTAAGTCTTCCAAGGATCCAGAAGCAAACCCCTTATCATCTTATACTTCCTGGACTAAAGCTGAACTGTGAAAAATTTTCCCAAAGATTTTTCCAAAAAAATAAAATATCCTCACAGATTTGCTGAGAAATTTAATATAGACAGTTAAATCATCAACCTGGTTTCTCTGTCTTGTATTAACAAGTTCATATGCTTGTCAGTGAAGGCAATGCCCAGCACAGGATGAAAACTGCTAATTGGGAAAATCATGAAAGTTTTCTAGAATTACAAGTGGGAACCAACTCACTAATTTGTTATGTATCAGGCTCAAGCAATCACTAGGCAGCTTCATTGATCAATTCCTAGGGCTTTTCAAAACCTACTGATAGGGGCAATATTCAGGCTTGTACACAAAAATCTGACAGACCTGTTTATGATTATTGCAATTGACAAGATCACTTTTAAAGAAAATTCTTGTCTTCCTATAGATGTCAATTCCACATGAGTAGCTTTCACTATGTTTATTAATGGACTGAATCAGGATATTTCCTTTACAGTAAAAGAACCAGGATGTAGTGGAAAACTATGTTCACTATAGATTTAATTAATCTAGTAAATCATCTTTGTCAAACTCTAGAATTCACCTTCAAGGATAACCACCAAACCACCAAAAAGTTTTAATCTTCATCTCCAGCTAATGTTGGCTTCCAAATGAAACCAAAATCCTCATAGTTTCTGCTATTATCACAAAAAGTCAGGACACTGAAAATGAGATTTTTACAAATTAAATACTTTAGGATGCTTTAGCCCTTTAACCAGTCTTTCCAACTTTCTCCCAGTTCTCAATGATAGGGATCCAAGTAACTAAGAAGGCACTTCCCAATGCTCCCTCTTAATTGTCTTGGACAACTATTTCTACAGATTGGGAATGAATTTCTCTTTGACCTAAGTGACAGTGGAATCACAGTCTAGGTGCTTAA
Source organism: Camelus ferus (assembly GCF_009834535.1). Taxonomy (NCBI): domain Eukaryota; kingdom Metazoa; phylum Chordata; class Mammalia; order Artiodactyla; family Camelidae; genus Camelus; species Camelus ferus. Next base: position 53,304,729 of record NC_045732.1, read on the forward strand.
CTCCACTACTATTTAAGCAGCCCTTGCCTAGGAGTACAGAGACAGTTCAATATAATGAAGTTTTCTAGTGGACCTCAAAGTGTCCCTGTCTCTGAATCTATTTACTTTTGCTTAGGCTCTTTGAGAGCTACACACCTTTTCTCCTTAGTTTTTTTCACCCCGTCCAATTATTAAACTCAAACTTCTTATGGAAGTATCATGTCAGAATTTCTTTTTTTCCAGAAGGAGGAAATAACTTTTAAAATTGACAGAAGTCATCAAAGTAACCAACCAGGTGAGTTAAATAATCATTTTTCATCTTTTATTTGTTCAGTCTCTGATGGTACTTGAGCAAATTCTGGAAACACTCATCATTTCTCCCTATTGAATCAGCTACCACTTTCCTCATTTGCAAAATCTCCAACTTTTGTTGCCAAAATTCACAGGGAACTTCCTATCAAAATTCAAATAGACCCCTCAAAATATCTGTCCAGAATTAATCAATACCTTATAAGTAAAGAAATCCATCAAGCCCTAAAGATCATAATAAAAGATTATAAGTCTCAAGACCTTATTATCCTTTGTACTAACCCCTGTAACATTTACATTTTATTGTTGAGAAAACCTAAGGGCTAAGGGTAGAGGTTTTCTCAGGACCTCTAAGCAATAAACAACATTGTTATCCCTCAACACACTTCCTAAGATTCATTTGTTTCTAATATCCATTCCCATCAGAAGTAAATTCTTTACTGTAATTGATTTATGGAGTGCATTCCTTAGTGTTCCAGTTAATGAAGCTAGCCAATAGCTTTTTACCTTTACTTGGGAAGAAAACAATTCACCTGGACAATAATGCCTCAGGATATTATTGAAAGTTGTCCTTATTTCTCACAAGTCCTGAAGGCTGATCTGGATGATATAAAGTACTCTAGCAGTTCTACTTTCTTGCAATGCGTGGATGATTTGCTTATTTGCTCTTCTCAAGCCTTCTTTCAGGCAGGCAGAATTCACTTGCTAATGCTTTTCTCCTCAAAGGAACATAACATCGTGAAAGAAAAATTGCAGTTACCCAAGTCCAGTTTTGATATTTTGGGAATCTGATATCAGAACAAGGGCTACACCTAGATGCCTATAGACTTCATAGTGTCCTAAGTTTCCCAAAACCTGAATGTTTACTCAGGCTAGTTGGTTATTGACAAAACTAGCTTTCAATTTTTCTCTTACAGCTAAACCTCTGTATGTTTTACACAACAACAAAAAAAATGCTGACCCAATTTTATAAAAATAATCAGATGGCATAGCCTTTAAGTCTTAAAGTAGAGTTTGATGAACCCACCTGTCCCTGGGAATCCCAAACATCAGATTATCTTATTAAGTATAAAAAGGAAGGAAATTCCCTTTGGGGTCTCACACCAAAAAATGGGTATCACCATTTATCCACAGTGTATTATAGCCAAAACTGGACCATGTGGCATCAGGATACTTTCCTTGCATTATAACCATTACAACCAATTCCCTTTTGGTTAAGGTCACCAAGAAAGTTTTTGTGGAATCCCTTTAACCATTTATGTACCTCATGCAGTAAAAGCACTTGTGAATTCTCATCACATCCAACAATTCTCAGCCAGCTGCCTCATCTTCTATGAAGTCTTTTTGTTAACTGTCCCTCACATAACCCTTTTACATTGTAATAAGCTTAATTTGGCTACTCCTTTTCTTTATGTCACCAACAAAATCCCTCATGACTGTTTGATGCTGATTAATTACCTCTTGAATTTTCATGATCTATAGAAAATTCCACTGGATAACATTGATTTTTCATGGTTCACCGATGGTTCTTACTTAAAAGGTGACAATGGAAAATGATGTCTGGGTATGCTATTATAACTTCTTTTGATGTTATTGATGTGGAATCTTTACCTATGGCCACTTCAACTCAATAGGCTGAATGGTATGCTCTTACATGGGATTGTACTTTAACCAAGTGCAAAACTGCCAATATTTATAATTATAGTAGATATGCTTTCAGAGTAGCTCATGATTTTGGAATGTTGTGGAAGCCATATGGCTTTCTTACTTGCAGTGTAAACTAAAATTAAAATATTTTCTATGTTCTAGAATTATTAAATGTAGTACTTTATTTGTCATTTTAACTATTAGTAAGATTTGGGGGTATTCTAAACTTGATTTTCTAGAAGCCAGAGGAAATCACCTTGCTGATAATCCTTCAAGGAATGCTGCCCTGAAAGTGACCAATTGTCATCATGGTCTAAAGGAATTTTTCTCCAAATGATAATTTAGAAAAACAATTGTCTATGGAAGCCCAACAATTGGCCTCATAAAAGGAGAAACATGATTAAAATATCAGCACTTATTGGTTTGATGAAAGAATGGTCTGGTTTGGACCAAATAACAATACAGTCCTACCTGAGACTCTAAAATTCTTACTCTTCATCACTGTACATGCATTAAACTATTGATCTAGTAATAAAATAATATCCTTAATGGATTAATACTGGTGGTGAAATATTAACAAAACCACAAAGAATGCCTAACTCATTTGTCCCACTTACCCAAAATAAAACCCAGGTAAGTCTGTTTGAGCTTCTCCTGGACATTTTAAACTGCCCAGTGGACTATACAAGGTCTGGCTAATGGATTTCATACATTTTCTTCTGCCTCATAGATATAAATATGCTTTAAACACAGTATTTTACCTTCTAACCCTGGACTAATGTCTTTCCTTGCAGACAGGCTACTGCCTCTTCTGTTGCTAAAGTCTTAAAAAAAATTAACCCTACTTGTGGAACCTCTTGAACTTTATAGTGATGGAGATACTCATTTTACTGGCCAGGTACTTCAAAAAATATGCACTGCTTGGCCTGTTTTACAACACCTTCACTATGTTAATCACCTTCAGTCATCTAATATAGTCAAATAAATTAGCACTATTGTTAAGATTCAATTAAAATAATTTGTAGAATCCCTCCAAATATTTTGGTCAAAAGCCCTGCTGTTGCTCCCTCTAAATCTCAGATCTACCCATTTTGGAACTCACAAATTTACTCTTTCAGATAGTCACAGGATGTCCAATGCTCTAGGGTCCTGCTTCTTTTGACCCACAAATGATAAGAAGAGAGATACTTAAATATTGCAAAGTCTAATTGCTTCTGTTAGAAATAGTCATGTTTTGGTAGAACAATCTTTTCAAAATTTTAGGAGACAAGTTCTCAGACATCACACCTTACAACATAGAGATTTTATCAATTGGAAAAGACATGTCCAGAACTCTCTTCAACTTCACTGGAAAGACTTCTATCAAGTACTGCTACCCAAACCTTCTGCCACCAAACTCTAAACCCTAAGGAATAGACTATTAAATTCAAATGGCATATCTAAGGAAAGTGCTGAACTTTGATGCCATCTGCATATCATATGGTGACCAGTAAATAATGATTTCTTAGAAATGAAGCAGAAGATATCTGATGAAACAGCTTTCAAAAATATCCCAAACAGGCCTGCCAGGAATTTTTATGCCAAACATTTGATCATGACATAATGCTTCAGATGATTTCCAATGTTTATAATTGTAATAACATATAGACTTTCCCAGATGCAGTGTCTCACACTGGAGAGAATGTGCACTGATTGTAAATCTATGAAGGTTACACTATTTTTATAAATAAAAGTAGGAGGGAAAACTCTCAGATACTTTTTAGCCAGAAGGTTATGAGAAATAGAAACTCCACTCTTAAAGGCTGCACACAAAATCTCACATGCTTCATGACCCAGGGCAGAAGCAGTGATTTGAAAGGATCCTGGAGCAGACATATCTACTAATCTTGGAGAAACTCCAGAAGAGACAAGAGGCAACTGGAATTCACCCTGAAGACATATAGACACAGATGGAAGCGATTTGAGGGGGAGGGGTCTTGTTCTACCACCAGGACACTGGTACTGGCAAGTGCCATTTCAAAATCTTCCCTCTAGTTAATTGGTAAAAGGTTCTGGCCCAACTGATCAGCCGGTTGGCATGAGTGTTTGGATGCCTCAGGCCAAGCATCTAGCTTGGCAAGGAGACAGCCCCACTCACTAATAGACAAGCTGTTTTAAACTACCCTGAGCCCATAACCACCCCAGGACCCAACCTTGTGCACTACAGGACCAGTACTAGGCTTGAGATAGATCACAGCCCCAAATATAAGCAGGCTGGCACTAACTCAGGAACTCCTAGGGCTCTGCAGCCAGAGAAAACTACAAACAGTTATGTGCCAACAAATAGAACAGTTTAGAAGAAACTGATAAATTTCTAAAAATATACAACATACAAAGACTTAACCAGAAAAAAATAGACAATTTAAATTGACAGATCCCTGAGAAACTACTAGAACTCATCAATAAACTTGGTAAAGTTGCAGGATTCAAATTTGATATACAGAAGTCTGTTGCATTCCTATATACTAGCAATTGTCTATCAGAGAAATTAAGAAGACAATCTTATTTAAAATTGCAGCAAAAAGAATAAAATACCTAGGAATAAATCTAACTAAGGAAGTAAACAAACTGTACTCAAACAACTATGACATTGATAAAAGAAATTGATGATTACACAAACATATGGGAAGATATGCCATACTCATGGACTTGAAGAATGAATATTGCTAAAATGTCCATATTATCCAAGGCAAACTACAGACCCAATGCAATCCTTATCAAAAAAAGAAAAAAAAGAATGATAACATTTTTCACAGATCTAAAAAATCATTCTAAAATTTGTATGGAAGCACAAGACCCTGAATAGCAAAAACAATCTTAAGAAAGACAAACAAAATTGGAGGGATCATGCACATTGATTTCAAACTATACTACAAAACTGCCTTAATTCAAACATTATGGTATCATCACAAAAACAGACATATAGATCAATGGAACAGAAATAAAGATCCTAGAAATTAACTCACTCATATATGGGCAGTTAACTGATGACAAAGGAGAAATAATTTATAACGGGAAGAAAACACCCACTTCAACAAATTGTTTTCGAAAACTGGACAGCTGCATGCAAAATATTAAATGGACTACTCTCTCATACTATCACACAACTAAATTTAAAATAAATATTTAAATGTAAAACTTCTAGAAGTAAATATAGGAACTATACTCTTTCAGAAAAATTTTTGTATGTCTCCTCAATCAAGGGAAACAAAAGGAACAATAAGCAATGGAGCTTCATTAAACTACAAAGCTTTTGTACAGTGAAGGAAACAGTCAGCAAAACAAAAGGGCATCTATTGAGTAGAAGAATATATTTTCAAATGATACAAATGATACATCTGGTAAGGGGTTAGTATTCAAAATATATAAATAATTCACACAACTTAACATCAGAAAAAAAATAGTCCATTTGAAAAAATGACTGAGGATATGAATTAACTTTTCCAAAGAAGACGCACAGTTGGCCAATAGGCACCTAAAAAAGTGTTCAATATCACATAATCATCAGGGAATTGCAAATCAAAGCCACAATGGGATATCACCTCACAACTGTCAGATTGGCTAACATCAAAATGACAACAAATAACTGTTAACAAGGATGTGGAGAAAAGGGAACACTCATGCACCATTTTTGTGAGTGTAAATTGGTACAGCTTCTATGGAAAACAGTATTGAGATTCCTCAAAAAATAAAAAAAAAATAAAACTACCATGTGATTCAGCAATTCCACTACTGGGTATTTATTTGAAGAGAATGAAAACACAAATTCAAAAAGATATATGTACCTGTATGTTCATTGCAGCCTTATTTACAATAGACAAGATATGGAAGAAACCTAAGTGTCCAAAAATAGATAAATACAGAATATGTGCTATATATACACAATTGAATATTACCCATAAAAAGAATGAAAACAACATTTGCAACAACATGGTTGGATGTAGAGAGTATTATGCTAAGTGAAATAAGTCATACATAGAAAGACAAATACTGTATGATTTCACTTATATGTGGAGTCTAATAAAACAAAACAAATGAAAACCCAATTAAGCAGAAACTGATTTATAGATACAGAGAATAAATAGATGTTTGCCAGAGGTGACTGGGGTAGGGAGGAGGAAAAGAATAGGTGAGGAATATTAAGAGGTACAAACTTCTAGTTCCAAAATAAATAAATCATGAGTATGAAGTGTATAATGTGGTAAATATTATCAATAGCTATGTATTATGTTTGTATAGTAACATATTATAACTAGACTTATCTTGGTGATTATTTTGAAATGTATAAACCTGTCAAGTCACCATGTTGTGTAACATGAAATAATATAATGTTGTAGGTTAATTATACTTAAAACAAACTAATAATAAATATCATAGAAAAATGATCAGATTTGTGGTTACTAGAGACAGGAGGTGGAGGTAAGAGTAATTGGTTGAAGGCAATCAAAAGGTACAAACTTCTGGTTATAAGGTAAATAAGTACTAGAGATGTAATGTACAATATGATAAATGTAATTAATGCTGCTGTATGTTATTTAGGAAAATTAAGAGTAATTCCTGAGTACTCATCACAAGGAAATTTTTCTATTTCTTTAGTTCTGTATCTTAATGAGATAATGGATGGTCACTAAATGTATCGTGGTAATTATTTCATGACATATGTATGTCAAATCATTATGCTGTATACCATAAAATGATACAGTGTTGTGTTTCAATTATATCTCAATAAAAGTGGAAGATATATATATCCAGGACTTCAAGCAGACATAAAATAATATAAATGATTGATTAAATAAAGAAATTGCAGACAAAATAAAGCTCCAGTGGAAAAAAATTCCAAATAGACAATTCACTCTCAAGGAGGTGGAACGTTTCTACACGATTCCCTAGTCCTTAAATATTCACTGTGCATAGCATTTTTTTTTTCCCAAAGGGTACAACATGGAAAGAGGGAAAATAGGGTAAATTTACACTGGAGAATCCTGACACTTATTAACTCAGCCAGGTGATAAATGTGAACACCAATAGGGATGTCATATTGATAGCATGTACCTTTAATATGATGCAAATTTTTTTATTGAAGTATAGTCAGTTACAACATGCCAATTTCTGGTGTACAGCATAATGTCCTAGTCATACATATGCATACATATATTCATTTCCATATTCTTTGGCTTTAAACAACCTAAATAGCTACCAAATGCCAGACATTGTGCATCATCTCATTTAATCTTTATCACTCTTTGAAGTAAATACCATTCCCCACATTTTTTAGAATAAAAAAAGCAAAGCTTAGGGAGCATAAATGGACTCCTTGAGGATATGCAATATTAAATGGCATAAATCAGCTTTGAATCAACATTTCTCTGCTGCCAAAGTCCATGGTGTTAGGCACCATATTACACCATCTTTTATTCTAAGAATGTCACCACTATTTTTCTTGACCTGGTAATAGTCTGCCTTGTTCAGTTGCAACACATTTCCAGCATAAACCAATAAAATTGAAATTCAAGGTAAAAAATATATTTTATAAAAAAAACCTTCCGTGTGAATCATAATTCTAAAACTTATGAAATCTTTGGGAGCTTGGTCATGTTATGTAAGCCTTCTGAACTTAGTTTACTCACCTGTATATTGGAAATAACAACTAACACTATGAATACCATAATTATGAAAATTACTTGAAATAATATGTCTAAAGTACCTAATACAGTGCCTGATGTAGTATTAGGAACACAGAAAGCATTAGTTCCCTTGCTTCTAGTAAGATGTTGGCCTAAATTAATTTTCTTATATTTATCCTTTTTAATTTTTTTTACTGAAGTATAGTCAGTTTACAATGTTGTGTCAGTTTCTGGTGTACAGCATAATGTTTCAGTCATTCATATATATATATACATATATTTGTATTCATATTCTTTTTCATTATAGGTTACTAAAGATATTGAATATATGTCCCTGTGCTATACAGAAAAAATTTGTTCATCTACTTTATTTCTTACATTTGTTAATCCATTCTCTCTCTTAGTTTTCATCCAGTGAAGTGTAAAACTTTCACTTCTTGAAAGAAATAAGTTATATCTGTCTGCTTTGATATAGAAAAGGGAAACAGAGAGGAAGAAGGGAGAAAAAGAAAGAAAGGAGAAGAACATAAAGGAGGAAGGTGAAAATGAATACAGAATATGAGGAGAACTTTCATATCAGTGTACCTTCTGCAATCAATCAACCTTAGACTCTCACACTTGTTCTTGACAAGAGTGGCAAAATTCTACTGGATGAACAGAAGACCCCTCAGCTAGAAACTCAGAAAATCAGAGAATCTTATAGCCCATTAAAACCAACCTTGTGTGAAATAATTGAATTTCCCTCAATAAGATTTAGTTGAAAGAAGTTGATTTTCAATTTCTTCCCAAATAAAGCCAAATAAAAATATTTTTGACTTGCTAACCCGGTATGATTATATTCTGAAATAAAAATATTGGGGAATAAACTGACTGTGGGATTTTTCTCTTGCTATACATATTTTTTCTCAGCTTTTCAAAAGCAAGAATTTACTGATCAGTGTGGGCATGGAATTTCATTAACTGCCAAAATTTCTTTTTAAAGGCTATTGAAAAAGGGAGTAATATGTGTTTTTTATGATCATTGCTCAAGGGTTCCTTTTAGTTGGGGCCAGGGTATTTTCCACTTCAACCTGACTGGTAGTAATACCGACAACTTGAATGTATTTTTGTCCACTGCACCTCATCATTATAATTGCTGCTGCTGAGAACATCATGTATAGACATTGGATCAGGGACTATGTCAATTGTCAATTCTAAGTCAATTCTACTCAAAGGCTGTTCTTATATAAATCATACAGAGTATCTTCTATATCACTTCAGTATATTCAAAATTCCCTTCCATGATAATTTTAAAATAAACTTTTTATTTTAGAATTATTTTAGGTTTACAAAAAAGCCACAGAGAAAGTGTAGTTTTCCCAATTTTTAACATCTTACATTATTAAGTTCTTTTTATAATAATTAATGAATCAATAATGATATGTAATCTTAATCTAAAGTCCATATTTCATTCAGATTTTCTTCATGTTTAACTAATATCCTCTTGTTGTTTACCAATGTCCCATCCTGGATACCAAATTACACTTAATCATTGTATCTACTTAGGCTCCCGTTGGCTGTGATAGCATCTCAGACTATCTTTGGTTTAGAGGACCTTAAAGATTTTGAGGTACACTGGTCAGATATTTGAGGAATGTCCCTAAATTGAAGTTTACCTGATGTTTTCACTGGGATTTTGGGTTTTGGAGAGAAAGATCATAGAGGTAAGATGCCATCCACATCCCTGACTTGATTGCAACAGAAAAATAAAAACAAAACAACCAACCAATATCTGTTAGCCCAAACTTTCCCTCTTTTCTGTACAGCCCAGACTTTGGCAAGAAAAAACCTTTAGCAATATCCATCACTTCTTTTTATTAAATGATAGGATTAATGACAAACAAATTATTAAAACCCAGGTATAGCAGTAATGGAATTGTTAATGTTTAAAATGGTACATCTAAAGACAAGTGAAATACTCGTTGGCTGGGAAGCCTATGGAAATATTTAAGTTGGAAAAAATTCCAGCCTTTAGAACTTTAAATGAATAATTGGCTAAACAACATGCAAGGCCATAAGGTGACTTAAAAAAGACACATGTGGTTAGAAT